>NC_068390.1:11428873-11628873 GCF_023724105.1 Carassius gibelio | reverse complement strand
GCAAGTAATGTTCCTCAAACATCACAAATCTGTGCTAAATGAGCTCTACTACATCTGAATCACTTTTTAGTGGCATTTTGTATTTTTCTGCATTTGTGTTTATGTATTGTCTACTGTACATTTGAGCCCAGTAATCACACTCTCTCTCATCTGCAGCAAAACAACACCGACTGCAGGCCCAGATATGGTTACATTAGCAAAAATTCACTTAAACTTTCAGGCAAGAAAGGACTATTTTCGATCGATAGTATAGTGATATATGAAGCACCGCACTTTCAAACCCAGCAACCTTTCTTTTGGTCAGCTTGGCAAATTCGCATGGTCAACTTAAACTTCTGCCCAACATTTATTTCCTTCCATTTAGTTGTTAGGACAAACTTTATCAGCCAGGCTTATTTCCAAATCATCCTCTAGACTAAATGCCATGTAAAATGAATGGTACACTAAATGCAAATTCAAATGAACATCTTATTTTTCAAGCAATTTTAAAACGCTTCAAGCAAAAGGAAAAATCGAAAGACAACAACAACTCAATTTGTTACTTACACACTGTCATGAGACAGTTTTCTTCTCACCTTAAGTGTCCACATAGAACAATAGCTTCTCAGACAGCAATTGAGTACTGAATTGAGTTCTATTTTGCATCTTATCACGCCTGAATGGAAAAAAAGCCAAGAAAATGATATGAGAATGCTCATCTTGCCAAGTTCTCTTACACAGTCAGTTGGAGAAAATCAGATGTATGTCAATATATTAGATCCATGCATTAGGTCTTAAAGTGACAGCATCCTTCTATAGTATTTCTTACCTGAATACTACTTATAGAACTACCTGAAAAACTTGCTTATTTATAGATTACTATTAGTTTTTGCCGTGGTATCAAAATTGCAATCGAGAATTGTACAATTTTACTAGTGCCTAAAATCATGCTGTTATAACATCCTTATTTATGAGAAAACAAGGTTACATGGGGATAAAAACAACAAAAGCATTTTTTTTTTTTTTGAACCATTATGGTGTACTTATAGTTTAAATACATATGTACCGTATTTTCCGGACTATAAGTCACAGTTTTTTCAATAGTTTGGCTGGTCCTGCGACTTATAATCAGGTGCGACTTATTTATCAAAATTAATTTGACATAAACCAAGAGAAATCATTATCGTCTACAGCCTCCAGATGGCACTCTATACTTCTCAGAGCTCCAGTAGCATACACTAAGCAGCGTAGAGCGCCCTCTCGTGGCTGTAGACGGAAATGTTTTCTCTTTGTTCTAAATAAATGCGACTTATAGTCCGGTGTATCTTATATACGTTTTTTTTTCCTCATCATGCCATATTTTTGGACTGATGCGACTTATACTCAGGTGCGACTTATAGTCCAAAAAATACGGTATGTAAATATATATTAGAGCTGTCAGATGATTAAACGTGATAATTTGTCTTTCAGGAAACATGCAAGCATCTTCTGATGCTTCCAAAGGGAAGGACTAAATGAGGAAAAAAATTATATAAGAAAACAAATAAAACTAATTTGGACATCATCATCATCCTGTTCAAAACTAAGCCTTCGCCCCCAGCTCTTAATGCATCTTGTTTCCTTCTGGGGCATGAGTGAATGTTTGAACCTTTTTTAATAGTTGTGTTTGTGTCCCTCAATTGTCCTCTGCGTGAAAAGATAGATCTCAAAATCATACAGGCACTGCTGGAAAAGTTTCAAATATGCAAAAGATGCTGGAAAACTGAAGAATCTGAAGGATTTTCCTGAAGAACAGTGCTCAGTTCATGAACGACCATCACAAAACAGAAAAACAGTCATGGATCATATAGCTAGCCACACACAGTATTAAGAACCAATGGTTCCCAAACTTTTGAATGGGGTTATTTTAATAATTTCAGCTATTGTTTTCTTGTGGAATAAGAGTAAAATATCTTACTCAGGACTACTAAATAAAAAAATAACATGCATTTAGTATGATCTCTCGTATTTTATTAAAATTATTTCAATTTTAACAGATTCTGCGAGGGGTTCCCAAAATTTTGCATGACACTGTATATAAATAGGCTATATTAAGTTCATATTTGGCATCCAATCCTTTAAAAGTGGCAAATAAATGTTTGTTTGCAGTGGAAATGAGGTGTAAATAAGCCATCATGAATGAGTTGTTATGAGTTATCTACATGATCTCATTACAACAGATTCTCTGCAACAGAAACATTAAACAGCTCTAGTTCAGCGATTGATTCATGAAAGATCTGTGCATTTCTGTTGACGGAGTCTGACAGCTGCTGTGTTATGGAGAAATAAGTCGCGGTATGAGAGTAGAGACTGCGCTGGGAAAGCAGAAGAGAGGCAACAGGAACAAATCACTTGTTCTGTTCTCTGATGGAGGAAACCACCACCTGCACTATGAGGACCTCGGAAGAGAGAGAGAGAGAGAGAGAGAGAGAGAGAGAGAGAGAGAGAGACAGAAATAGAGACCACGGAAGTATATTTTTATACATTCATAATGCAACTGATCAAAAGTGACAGTTTATAATATTACAGAAGAGTTATATTTCCAATAAATGTTGTTCTCGAACTTTCTATTCAATAAGGAATCCTTAAAAAAAGTATCGTGGTTTAAAAAAAAATAATAATAATTGCTCAACTATTTTTAACATCGGTAATAATAATAAATGTTTCTTGAGCACCAAATCAGCATTTATGAAGGACAATGCATATTTGAAGGATAATTTCTAAAGGATCATATGACACTGAAGACTGCAGTAATGGCTTCTGAAAAAATTTTTTTTTTTTTTTTTTACAATATTATCAACTAAACTCATGACCACAATATTACAGTTTACTGTGTTTTCGATCCATTAAATACAGCCTTGGCGTGCATAGAACACTATACTTTTATAATAATATAACATAATATAATAGTTGAGACCAGTAACAATTCTGAACACATCTTATTATTGAGCCCTGCAAGCATTTATGTCTTCATGCTTGTGTACTGTTCTTAAAGGTCAAGAATCCCATCTAGTCTAGCATAACAGTGCCTCTTATTCTGGAAATAAACAGTATGCAAGTATGTAACTAAACACTTGTTATGTCCTAGTCTGCATTTCAACACAGGATAAAGTTTACTGGCATCGATGGAGATATTAATAATTTTGCTGTGCAAACATTCTATGTCCATTTAGAAGCCTGTGTTTCGAACAAACACAGTGACTCTAGGGCTGGGGTGGTGTTCATGTGCAATGATCTAAAGAGACGAGAGAGAGTTTGTGTTGTCAGGAGGCCTCTGGCCTTTGGGGTGATGTAGGTTCAAATGGCACATTCCAAACCTGTTGTCATGGTACGAATGGGGTGAGGTGTGTGTGCAAGGCCCATTGCCTGCTAAACACACAGCCTCTGAGGGTTCAAACCCCCCCATGTGTGTACTAATTGCTCATATGGCTGTATGGCATCAGTGTTTTGGCAGACCGAAGTGTTTGCTGCCCATTAACTAAAATGCTGATCTTTATTCCTAATGCACCTCTGCAGCTGTGCATGCGATTCTGCAAGTTGCTTGTTGTTCCCCCACTGCACTGCGCAGTGCTGGGCAGAGCAGCTGGGTAACTAGAGACCCCCTGTATGTACCAGTACCCTCCAGACTAGGCCTGCTGGATCTATTTATAGTCCTGATCAGACATGTGCTGGTATTCGGTAATGCGATATATTGCGGTGATTAATATGCACAATATTGTTATCGGGGGTACTTCTAAATACCGTGAATAAATAAATATACATTACAAATTATTCAGAATTCGTAATGCATATTAATAATAATATTCCCATCAGCTGCTTAAAATGCACAACACTGCTATATGCTGCTTGAAAGAGCGTATGCGCTCTGATGTAAACAAGCACGCATGAGAAGCACATGGAGGAACACGTGAGAGATGAGCTGAATGAAAGCACATTCACTCTCTGACAGCAGATGGCGCTAAAATGCAGCCCTTACCCTGTAAACCCCGTAAATAAAGCAGCTGCTACTTTCTAAACCATATTTAATAGGGGTGTAACGGTTCACAAAATTCACGGTTCGGTTCGATACGATACACTGATGTCACGGTTCGGTTCGGTTCGATACGTTTTAAATACAGCAAAATGTAAAAACATCTCAACTTTTCAGAATGCCGCAAGCGCACCGCGGGTCATGTGACAAGAACTAACCAATCAGCTTCATCCTTTCCCGTAACAACTTTGAGAGCTCAGCCAAGATGAAGGAACAGCTGATCGTAGTTGTATATGGATTGCAATTTTGAAATAAATTTAGTAGCAGAGCTACTGCAAGCGATTTTTAGAGCTGCAAATCCATTTATCCTTCGCTGAAATTTCCGCGTCTCATGGAGAGAGCACGTCATTGTTGCTTAGCAAAGACAGACGCCTCATGAGCGCTTCTGCCCGAGCGCTTTGGAAAGGAGGAGAACGACATACCGTTGTTTTTTTATCCACCACTCTCTTGCCATCACCATTATAGCTTAAAGGGAATCCAAAGTGCACCCAAACACCAGACCTGTTGGTTATTGGGGGATCTTCTCATTTCTAGTCTGTTAAACGCATTGGCTATTTTGCAACGAGCCTTCAGCGCGTACTGAGTGAGCGAGCGCCTGCTGAGTAGCCTAACATAAACATATAAGATGGTGTTTTTTCCTTCTTCGGGAGTGTCAGGGGCGTTGCCTGTTACGTTGTTTGGGTTATTGGGCTACCTTGTTGAACGCATATCATTATATTTCTATCTCTCTCTTTTTTTTTTTTTTTTTCCAAATATAATTAATTACTCCAACGAACCGTTCGGTATACATAATGCGTACCGCGTACCGAACCGAAAGCGTCGTACCGAACGGTTCAATACGAATACGCGTATCGTTACACCCCTAATATTTAAATAATTTTAAATAGTCATTCAGATTTGTGTTTTCCCTATGGTGTTTATTACAGAGCCAACAACTGAAATATTTAGACTTAATAGGCTATTTATCTTCAAACATTTTTTTTTTTTTAATCTGGACTACAAATGCCCTAGATATTGTTTGAAGGTATTTCGATCCTTTATTGTTCATTCACCCTTTACATTATGGCTTCATTACTTAAACTGCCAATGAGAAATTATTCTGAACATTCATTAATCTTAGGTATTCCAATATTTAATAACACATTGTTAAAATTGAAAATTGCAACTGTGTTATTTAATGAGCTAACATGAACTAAGATTTGTATTTTTTTTTAAAAGATTAATAACTTCTATAGTAAATGTAGCTATTGCTCAGCTATTAGCTGTGCACTTATTGAATGAGCACTATGTGATGGCCGAACTGATTACACTATATTATTTTATGTATTGCACTGTATTTTATGTAAAATCATTTTCTATTTTTAAACTGTCTTAAATTCATTTTAAGTCAATTTTTAAATCATTTTCATTTTTCAAGTTCTTAAATTGCTTGTTTTATTTTTGTGATTATTTTTCTTCATGATTTTCTTTTAATTTCTTTTATGTAAAGCACTTTGAATTACCATTGTGTACGAAATGTGCTATATAAATAAACTTGCCTTGCCTTGAATGTTAATGCATTAACTAAGGTTAAGTAATGAGGTCTTATTGTAAAGTGATACCTATAGGTCTTTTTAGTTCTTTTGCACTTTAATGTTTAAAACATTAAACTTTTATATATTTTTCTGTATTGCTTTATTGTTTTAAATGTTTAGTTATTTTTGTTATAAGAAAAAAAGATATTTAACCTGCTATACTGTATTATGACCAATAATATTTCAATTTCAACACCGTGATAATACTGTATACCGTGATAAAAGCATTATCAATTAACCGCAACAGGAAAATCTGATACTGGCATATCCCTAGTCCTGATACATGGTGCTGACAACCTGTGACATGCAAGACCAGGGGTAAACGAAGAAGCCAGGCATGTTTCAATCTTTCCAAAAAAATACTTCATAATTGCATCACAAACACAGGGCTCTATGAAATCAGTTTGATATTTTTATTTCCCCCCACATTCTGTTTTATTTTCTCTAAAATGCTGTGTTTTATGTTTTATTTTTTTTCTAAATTCTGTTTTAATGGTTGAATAAAATTGCAATAATAAAACAAAATGTCTAATCAACTGAATTTACAAAACGTTCACAATTTGTATTTGTGTTTTCAAAAATAATTATCAGTTCGAATTTTTCTGCATCCTGTTTAATGAGTGAATGCAAATTTATTATCAAAAATGTTGGTAATCAAATGAATCCATAAAGCCTTATCAATTTAATTAATTTTTAAAATGCAATCAAATGAAATATGAACAATTCACTTCATATTTTGGCAAATAAGTGGTTTACCATTTAAATTAAAACAAGGATGAATAATTGTGTGATATTCCTAAATCAATCAATTGTCGGGTTGCTGTGAAAACCTTTGAAAACAGTTTTTATCTAATTAAAATATAAAATGCTTGTGAAATGACTCAGAACAGCTCTGAAGATTAAATTCATGTGTTTATGTCCTCATAATGCGAGCTTGAAACTCTATTTTACACACAGACACACAACAGGCAGACTTTTTAACAGAAGTCTTTTGGTGCTTTAATATGAACAGACACTAGTCCATATGATTTAAGTGCAGTCCTACTGTACCTTTCTCTTTCTATATGCCACTCAGATTCCAAACGCACCTAATCATCACTAGTCAGTGGTTTCCCAGTAGTATCACCACCCTTCTAAACCACGTCTGCCAAAAGCGTTACACAATCCCCATTCAGTTTTGTCAAACCTACACGTCATCCAACAACGTTTTTTAGGCAGAAGAGGCAAACCTAAGAAATGTAGGGTGGATGACTGGAGAGGATCTAGGTTAAATGTCATCTGGATTTCTTTTGAAACAATGGCATTTCGACATGAACCAATTACAAACAGGGCTAGGATTATAGCCTATATAATATTTCCACCCATCCATCGTAGCCAAAGATTCAATGATCCAATCAATTACCAACAGACAAAATAAAACCCGCCCTAAATATATTCTAGTTTGAGAAGCTGCTTAAATCAGATTAGGGATGTCAACGATTAATCGATGATCGATTAATTGTCGATAAGAGATGCAATCGATTAAGGCTATCGATGGTCGGTTAACCGGTTCAATGTTGGGCTGCGTGCGGCTCATGCGCACTCAACACGTGCGAGCGGCTGTGAGTGACGGTGACGATATATAAAAGCATCATCATTCATTCATAATGTACAAATTAAGCTTTTAATGTGATTTAAACTTTAAAGTACATTAAAATAGAAACAACATAAAAGTTCTTCAACATTAAATGCAATAGAAATGTAGTTACTAATCATTTCATCAGATAACTGTTTTATATCGTGCGCTTTGCAGGGCTGCGGGACACAGTGACAAGGACAGGTAGTCTATTCATTCCTACAACTTGTTAATTCATTCCTACGAATTATTAATGTGGCAATTGTCCATGTTTCATTAATTTTGATCCCTAAATAACCCATGATTTAAGTGAAATAAGGGAACAAATTAATAAATCGAACGAATTCTTAATTCATGAAATCTTTAATTTCCCTTCCCATGTTTACCACAGTAAGAGATGCGAAAACAGTTATTAAAAGCGAAAGATAATAAAATAAACCTGGGAAATTAGAGGGTTAGACTATGAAGATTTAGGAAAAGAAACAATGCCTAAATATACTGAATTTGTGGAAATTCGTGACCAACCGGCAAACCAGAACAAAGCCGCGTAAATGAAGACTATGGGGTCCAAAAGCATGGTCGCGATCTAACATTTTCCAGTTAACCTATTATTCCTCTAATAAACAAAGCTTTTATACTACACTTGTCATAATCAGATCTTATCATTTCTAAATAAATAATTGCTGGATTCAAAACAGCGATTAATAGGCGCTGTGACCGACACATTCCTGGAGCATTCACTGCTGTCACTAAACGGTGACGCCGAGCATCGTTCACAAGTTTCTGCATGGACCTGACTAGGGCACAGGTTCTAAGCCCTGGGACAAAATTGGATGCTTTAAGGAAAATTTATAGCCTACTAAGTAATAGGCCCAACATAAAAATAACAATTTGTTTTCATGTTTTTTTTTTTTTTTTAAATAGGCTATGCGAAATATATCCGACTTAAATAGGCTAATTAAGATTAACGGATTTAAAACAGAAGTGGGCGCTCCATAAGTTCACAAAAAAAAAAAGGATGACAACGCATTCTGTTTGTTTGCTTTATTTTACAAGAGCACAAATCTTCTGTTTTTATTGTGAGTGTGCACAAATGAAAGTAAACACTTTTGCGGAAAATATATATATTTTTTAATGTCTCAGCTGTTTCGATCGCCCCGGAGCCTGCTGCACACGTATATTCTAGCGATTCAAAGTTACATCGCAGTCTGTTCATTATCAAAATAAAATGTCAACTAAACATTAAAAGGTTACACTGGTCAGTTTAAATAGACCGTATTATACCGGTCCACTCTGCTGTTATGCCAAGGACGTTTTTGCTCATATGAAGAGGATCATCTTTTCCGTCTATATGCGAATGCATGTTAAGCCTACAAGCCTAGTTTACATTATAAATAATAGTTTAACATTCAAATACATTGCGAATATGGAAACATTTCGATTTGTGCCGAATGAGACATGAGCAATAACCTCCAAATAAATCTAGCCAAAGCCGCGCTCGCTCGTCCTCGTCTGCACGAATGCACTGTCAGGATCTAATGCGCTGTATGCCAGATTTGTAAAAATCTGACATTTTCTAGGACAGAATCCAGCAGGATCAAATTAATGTGAGCAACTGTGTTTTGGTGCAGCAGCGCCGATGTAGTTCACTTAATGTGCAGCGCAGTCACACGCGCTCCACATTTCGGATAATTTTATACAATAATGTCAGTTGAAAACATTGCAATTGTGCTTTAAAATACAACAACGAGCACCACAAAACCATTTAAAGAGGCGCGTTCAGCGTTCTCCGTGCGGGATTGGAAACTGTCAACAAAGTAAAATGACCTCAAAAGTATGGCGCGCTCTCTTCATTTTATCAAATGATCATAATCGCATCTATTCATTTTATAATCCTGCTACTATCATTTTATTCAGACTAAAACCTCTTTAATTCAAGTGAGAAAGCGTTTTGTGTGTGTGTGTGGCTTTTGCACATCCTGTCATACCGCTGACTGCGTGCCTGCAATAGACGCATTTTGCAGTATTATGGTTAACGATTAATCGATTAATTGATCGTTAATTTAAACGACGATCGATCATGGAAATAATCGAAATTTGACATCCCTAGGTGTAACGGTACGCAAAAATCACGGTTTCAGTACGTACCTCGGTTTTAAAGTCACGGTTTGGTTCATTTTCGGTACAGTAAGGGAAAGAAATGCAAACATTAAACTACAGGTTGTTTATTACTATAAAAACATTTGAACAATTTGTTTACACTTTTTTTAAAAATATTTTTTAATAAAATAAATAATAAAATATAATTTATAATAAAATAAAAAAGAATAAGAAATAAAATACTGCTGCAAAGTTCTCCACTAAATAAAATACTCTCAAGTCTCAAACCAATATCATATAATAAACTATAATGAAAAATATAAATAACTATGATTACAGTGCAGCATTCCCAATGCATTACCTAGCTTGTAGGCCTGCTCATATTTAAAATATATATATAACTTTTCCAAAGTGTAAAGTGCAGCGTCGACAGTTTCAGTTTTTAGACCTGCTCAGATTTCGTTATTGTGTTGGACCGATCAGAATTAAGAGCAAAGGTCTGTTTAAATGCCGACGGGAGCTGCGTTTGAATTACAATCGTTTTGTTCCTAGTTGTAGTGATGTTCACACTCGCATGATGCCTATTGAAAACCTTAGGCCGGTGACACACTGGCATATTGCACCTGTCAAACATAGTTTATTTTGTCGTCAATACTGTTGACGATGTCCTTTATCAATAGGCTTTATATTTATGCTCAACATGAAGTATAGATATTGCTGTCGTGAAGACAAGAGCCTGGTCTGTCGGCGGTCTCCCTCTATGTCACCTACAGTAGCAGCAGCGCGCCAGCGTCAGCCTTAGAATCAGCTACAGGGCGGGATTTGCGCTGAACGCGGAGACTTCCACCACTTAATATGTTCATTTGGAAACACGAAAATGTACCTATGTTCTGCAAACAAAATATTGCATTCGGTCATTCATTTGCACCATACCGAAAGCCCTGTACCGAAACGGTCCGGTACGAATACACATACCGTTACACCCCTAATGTATATACAATTTTTAAAACAGCTTTTCATCACTGACACAAACAATGGTTGAAGTAACTAATACATATGTAAAGGGTTTTTGCACACCTGCTGAGGTCAGGTCTAACTGCACTGACCCTTCATAGACACTAAAATCACAGCACTTAGATGTCAGCTGTGACTGCGGTTGACCAACAGCTCAAAGAAAAGTGAAATAAACACTACAACAGTTGGGCAGTATATCAGACTTTACACATAACTAGTACTGATTATCCCAGAGTTTCTGTAGGTTCTATGAGTTTTTAAGACCAAGTAAAGATAACTGAGTCAATATGGTCTCTAAATGTAAATGTATTTTATTAGCAAAGTTTCAGCATCTGAAAACACAACTTCCAAAAGATCACCATTACTTTTTAATTCCTATTATTATAGGTCATTATTTTAAGATATGGGCACTATTAATATTTTTATTAGCAAGGCGGAACTAGGAGAAAAAAATAAAACCTTATGTTGTTCCCATTCTCTAGAATACAAAAATAACTTTTTCTGTACCTTCTGATCACACCGCCAATAAATAAATAAATAAATAAATAAAAACCTTGGTCTTCCTCAGCATTTTGTCTTGTTTTTTCCGGTGCAAATGTCTAAAGCACAATTACATAAAATAAAATATAATGTACAGAGGCTTGTTTTATTAGAGGTTGATTAAAATGAAGAGAGTTTGATTAAAACTAAAACAAATATGGGTATATAAATAACACTTTACAATGAGGTTCAATTAATTTTAGTTCATGTATTAACTTAAATGAATGATCAATGAACAATAATTACAGTATTTTTTTCATCTTTGTTAATGCTAATGAAAATACAGTCGTTCACTGTAAGTTCATGTTAATTCATAGTGCATTAACTAATGTTAACAAGCACAACTTTTGATTTTAATAATGAATTAGTAACACTAAGATTAATAAATGCTGTATTGTTCATTCTAATTTCATGTTAACTAAAGTAGTTAACTGAGTCATTCCACGAAACCGGTACGATTTGAGTCCCTCTGACCTTTTTAGAAGTATTTTATCTATTGGGTCACCAAAATCTATTTTTTTTTAATCTTTTTGTATTAATTTAAATGTCTCCTTTAATAAGGTATAAAAACATGACGTACATTTTATCTATTTATTAATTTTTTCTTAATTTTTTAAAATAAATTAAAGATTTCAAACAAACTTCTTTCACATTGTCATTATGGGGTATTGTTTTTAGAATTCTGTAGAAAATAATTTAATCCATCTGGAACAAGGTTGTAATATAACAAAATGTGGAAAAAGTGAAACGCTGTAAATGATTTCTGGATGCAGTGTACAGGGGTGTTGAATGTTGGTGGAAAACCATGTGCTTCTCCATGTGGAGATCTTGAGAGAGGTGTGGGCCAGATATTGAATGCCACACAAGTTTTATTTTAGTGACCTATTCGGTCAGTTTATAATCTTCTAATGTATACTATGTTATTGTTGTTTTTCCTGCAGTGAGGTTTAGAAAACTTTTCAATTGCAATTTATATATGTCGTCTTCCTTGGTCAAATAATGAAATACAGTGTTTATAGAGAATCTTATGGTACGTTTTTGTAAAAAAACTACTATTTATATGTCAAGCTGTATTTGTCTCTTCAACCCTGTTACCCTAGTCTCAACAACGTCACACCTAAATTTGTAAGTTTATGAAAAAGTAATTTACTGTTTGTTGAACTTAGTCTGAAATGTTCAGAGAAATCATAAGAATACTGAATTTATGTAACTTTTACATTTGCAAACACTGAATTATTTATTATCATATTCAGAGAGCTCCTACAGTGTCCATAACAGGGTTGAAGATTGATAGTGCCCATATCTTAAAATAATGACCAATAATAATAGGGATTCGATGCCTGAGGTGGGAAAATATGTTTTTCAGGAAGTTAAGTATGTCATTAATGCTGTGGGGTGTCCTGAAAAGTAATATTTTTGGGTAAAAAAATAAAAAAATGTGTAAGTCCAAATCTTACCGGTTTCGTGGAATGATTCAACTAATGTTAACTAACGAACCTTATTGTAAAGTGTTACCCAAATATGTATGTCAATGGGCTCTGAAAAATCTGCTTATTTCATAGGGAAAACAAGTTTTCATAAATTCAATATTTGCTCGTTTTAAACATAAATCTTGTTAAATTCATGGTTCATAGACATTTTTACCAATACATTTTTGCTTTATATGTGCGCACAGAAAACCATTGTGGAGCGCGCAACTACCAAATGGTTTAAAAAAAATTAAAAAGATGAACAAATGATACAGGCATTAGAAACGTGAGCAAAAATCTCGTATCGCGACGTGCAGCGTCTCTTGTGAAGATGCTCTGATGTGAACCCGTTTTGTGAGTGAAAAGAGTCATGCTGTTTATATGATTAATTAGATTTGATATTCTATGTGTTTATTTACATCAAACCTACATGCTACATTAAAAAAAAAAAAAACATTTGTGGGAATTTCCCGCATTGTAAACTCGAAACCTACGGGAATGAGTAAAACCCACACCGAAATTCAGGACCTGAATAAAAAAATTCATGAAGAGATTCATGAAATAAACTTCCATGACTTTTCCAAAAACGTGTACATTTTTAAAAACCGTTTCCAGGCCTGGAAATTGCCATTTTGAAAATCCATGACTTTTCAATTTTTTTCACGAATGTATACGAACCCTGTGTAACATTTGTCAGAAAATGCCCCAAAAAATCCTCAATTTGAAGATATTTAGATATTTGTGTTAGGAAAAACATACTGAGGGGAAATATTCATTATTTGCAGAACATGCAACATTTAATGGTAGCATTTTAAAAATTCCTGGATCAATTCAAGACCTTTGTGGAAGGACGAAACAAGACCCGCAGAAACCTCACATCCAGATCCAGACAAATAATAATTCAAAAGCTGTGGGAATGCAGACTCCAAATACACAAAAGTGAATTCTTATTCAGCTTCTCATCAGTCTGACTGGTCAATATTGGATTCACTGCAGAGGTAACATAACAGATAACAAGCTGGAGTCTAATGACACTTAATGGTCCTACAACCTTACATGTAAATCATCAGCCACACGTTTCCTCCTATTACTCAACAGCAAGACATCAGTTTAATATTTGATCAGGAGGTAAAACACTCCATTGGCTGAATGCTTCCCTTTCAACGCGCAAAATAATAACATAGTAACGTTATAGTCTAACAAAGTCACTCGTTTAAATGCAATCTACACCCATCCCCCAAGATCCTACAACTTCTGCTGCCATGTGAATGAATGCCTCTGTGCTGAATTTGTTCGTAACCTGCTAATGCATGCATGAAGAATGCAACGATAAGAGAAAATATCTTGACATCCTTGTCAGTTGTTGCATGCACAACAGGTAATGCATGCTTATGCAGGGGCGATAAAGGCGTGCGCGCGCCTTTCCCTCCGGTTTTTGACAGCCCCGGTGTTCCGCCTCAAGCAACCGAACGAATGATCACAAATGCATGCGTTTCATAATCATACCTCACTTTCCACGACATCGTGATACGCAGGCGGAGGATCGAACCCTCCGGTGCCCGTGCGCCCGCTGCTCTCGCCGTCTCCGCTGAGGCCGGAGCCCGGGGAAGGGCCGCTTTCCATCGGCTCGTAGCCGTATCCGAGTCCCGGGCTTTCGTTGGTGAGCAGCGCGACAGCCTCGTTGATGTCGTTTTTGGCTAGGCGCAGTGCTTTCCGGATGGCCACCGGGTCTGGGAAGCCCATGCATAACAGCGTGGTCATGTGCTGCTCCTCCTCGGTCTCCATCATGGAAGTGTGTCGATGATCCGGGCTTCAGTAAGGGGGCACATAGCACAGGCATCCGGCTGTGCACGCCGCCATGTTTACAGTCGGAGGTGCTGCTGGTATCCTGTCACGATGGATTCCCGTCACAGGCAGAGGGCAGCGGGCTGAGAGAGGGCCACGCCAGGCCTGTGAAGCACGCGACTCCAATGCCTCGCTAGGTGGGTGTGGACGGAAATACTTTTCAAAATAAAGGTAAAATATTTCAATTTTGAGTGGGTTTGAATTTTAGCGAATTTAATGTAATGTGAAATTAATTATCTCGACAGTACAATATATAGTCTGTCACCATTATAAAATATATACAAATTATTTTGATTAAAAATAAAAAAAGTCATGATTAATTTCATCAAAAATAATTTTTTCGTTTACATAATATATGTGTAGTGTGTATATTTATTATGTATAAATACACGAATATATATATATATATATATATATATATATATATATATATATATATATATATATATATATATATATAAATTATTTTGATTAAAAATAAAAAAAGTCATGATTAATTTCATCCAGAATAATTTTTTCGTTTACATAATATATGTGTAGTGTGTATATTTATTATGTATAAATACACGAATATATATATATATATATATATATATATATATATATATATATATATATATATATATATATATATATATATATATATATATATATATACCGTATATCCAATTTCGAATGAATCATTATTTTGAAATGCACTCGGCAGAAAATACATATCACAGAAGCTCATTGTTCTTTGCTTCACTCTTTTTAAATTGGCAGGGTTTTCACGCAGCCCCACCCATATCTGTATATCAAACAAATGTGTTTTTGACCTATAATTAATTAATGATACACCTTTAGGTTTCACATTCTGTATTAAGGAGCTGATATGCATGTCAAAAATAATATTACATACAAAAGAAGTAAGAGTAACAAATCTGGTTACTTTTTAATAGTTTTCACATGGTCTCGTAACGCTTCATAAATAAATCGTCTTATATCAGTTTCGCTTCAACAGATAAAAAAAAATCGGTTTAATTTCACTTCATGAGAAAAAAGCTGTTTTCATTCTTTATACAGTCAATGGGGGGGGGGGGGGGGACGGAAACGAGGAGTCACGTGAAACTGGCTGTGGTCATGTGACCATGTAAGCTGAAGATGGCAGCTACGGGGGAGGAGGCCGCAGTGATGGACAACATCTGCACAACACCCGCTCCTCCGACCGACCTCAAGCTCACAGCCGAGCCCGATCACCGGAGAGACGAGCCCGCAAACGATGCGACAGAGAACCCAAAAGCCAAAAGACCCAGTAATAACAGTAAGCAGCTTTTGTAAATAAACCAAGTCACTGCAACTTCATCTGTAACGTTAGTAGAGATTCTCTCAGTGCAGCTGTTGCAATGTCAGGTTGTGTTTGTCGCTTATTTGTGAGCTAATGAAACCGGTTTTCGGTGCTTGACTTGTTCTGTTTCCAAAGAGAATGATGCTTTTGTCTACATTTGTTTCTAGACTGTGTGTCTGTCTTAACCCAGTAAGCTGTCTACCTAGATTGCACTCTGGGCATCAAATACATTTAGAGCTTAACAACTCTAACTAGGTAGGCAGCTTGCTAGTTTTTCGTAACACTAAAGGTCTCTTCTGTCTGCAACAGATGACGGAGGAGTGGAGACGGCAGAGGAGGCCACTGAACCCGCTCAACCTGATATCAATGAGCTCTGCAGAGACATGTTTGACAAAATGGCAGTTTTCTTACAGGGAGAGCTCACCGGTAATGATAATAGAAGAACCATGAATATATGTCTCTCTCTCTTTCAATTTACATGCAACTTTGTGTGTAATATTTGTTTTGTTTGCTCAGCAACCTGTGAGGACTACAAGCTTCTAGAGAGCATGAACAAACTGACCAGTCTGAAGTACATGGAGATGAAGGACATATCCATCAACATCAGCCGCAATCTACAAGATCTCAATCAGAAATGTGAGAAACGTGGTAGCAATATATCAAATCAACCAGTGTATGTTGTTAAAATGACATTAAGCTTTTTTCTTCAGCCAGATTGTCTTATCACAGTGTACACTTGGGTTTATTAACATTACTGTTACCATTGCATATTTTTATTTTTGTGACTTGCTTATACTGATTGCTTTAATTATGTGCTATATTTTTGCTCTAGATGCTAGTTTGCAGCCTTATCTGGATCAGATTAACCAGATCGAAGAGCAGGTTACGGCTCTGGAACAGGCTGCTTATAAACTAGACACATATTCAAAGAAACTAGGTGAGTTCAAAGAACTCTGTGAAAAATACTGGGAGCTATTTTTACTGTTTTCTTATTTGCTTTTAGATGTTTTATATTTAATTTGATTGAAATTGATGAAGGACACCATTAGGTTTGCCTGGACTATGAATTATTTTGACTGAACCTACCCAAAACACACTGTACAGAAAACAAAGGGGAGTTGTGATGAAACAGTGATGGTGTACTTTTATAGGCCAACCAAAAGTTTGCATCATCCTGTTTCCTTTGACAAAAACCCAGAAAGATTTTTCCACTGGTGTTTGGATTATTGCAGACAATATTAAACTACTTTGATTATCATTTTACTTTTGCAGCTCAACTGAAATCAAATAATTTATGAATTACAAATCTTAATAGCAAAGAACTTCCTGTATTTTTAAAATCATTATAAATAAATTGACCGTCATTCAGAACCAGTTTATGATATTTAAAGTTTTGGGCTTATAATTTACTGAAATCGTTTGTTTATATGTAGAGCTTTAGACATTTATAGCAATATTCATATTATGTGTAAGATATCAAGAAATGCATAGACTGGACCTATTGTAAATGAAATACGCTCGAATCAATCACTGAACAGTTGATTAAATGGACGTTAGGTGGCGCTATAAGAGCAAAATTGATGCTAGGGTTCCTCTTTTGTTATAACGGTGATCTCATTTTGTGAGATTAATATAACATGGAAATGTGTAACTGAATCACTCAGTTTTTTTTGTATTTCACTTGTGCAATTACTCCTGTTTGTGTGTTTACTCTCAGAGGCCAAGTTTAAGAAACTGGAGAAGCGGTGAAAGTGACCAGGAAGTCCTTCATCCTCAAAACACATCTGGAAATCTCAGAGACTGTGTTTGTTTTATGCACCAAACAATCTTCAGACCGATATCATGCACACTATGGCAGTATCACAGTCTCTCTATGTTATGGATTGTGCTGCAAACAACCTTGGGTAGATAATATTGAATGCTCATTTACTGACCCCTACACGCTGCACAGGGCAGGGGTGTGTCATGCTCCCAGACCAACCCCTGCTTTCAAAATACACATTTAAGATTCAAAAAAGGCATGAATATAGATAAAGCTGTACACTGTATTTAAAATGGCTTGTTACAGTATATGTTGTTAAAGATGATTTACCCACTATTTTGTATGTTTTTGCAGTTAGAAAAGCAAAGGTTTTGTTAAACACTTGTATTACTTTTGAATTACTGTCAAAATCTTAACTAAAATATAAAAAATAAAAATGGAGAAAAAGTGTGAAGTGAATTACATATTTTAGTATCGTGCAGTTAAAAAAACATTTCTCACATTTTCTACCTTAACATTTTATACTGCTGCTTTTGTGCAATTATGATGAATTGCAGCTGCTGTTAAATGTTATTGATGGTATGGTCATGCAAAAGTAGGATTTGTGTGTGTGTGTGTGTGTGTGTGTGTGTGTGTGTTTTTACAGTATCTACGAAATGCTGTAAAATATCTCTCTTCACGTCCACCAGAGGGCAGACGAAGCCCACACATGTTCTGACTCGACCTTTAACCTGAATTTGACTATAAGCCACACTGATAGGTCCGGAGCCATGTATGGTGAGGCGCTCATCCACAGAGATAGTGGCCAATGTATCATATGTTCAGGCTCAAATGTCCGTATACCGAAATAATCAGCACGGGGCTGTTTCATGCACTTTAAAGACAGTATGACGGTCCGTAACCATTACTGTACTGACTTACATCTAATAACTGAAATACTGTCCTATAGTGTCATATTCAATATGAAACATTAAACCGCACGTAATTTGAAATCAGTTAATTGATGTATTTGTAATTTTCATAATTTGAAATAGTCTAAAAGAACAAACCAAATGTATGTCTCTTTCTGGCTTTAATTCTGACCACACACATACACTCGCTGTTGATACATCACAATGATATTCTCACTCTCCCTCAATATATTTGCTCTTTAAACCTAAACACACTTGACACATAAACACAACCCTGAGCCAGTATAAAGACCGTCTCTACTCCCTGATAGCAGGCTTTCTTTATCTTTTAAAGAATGATAAGCTGTCCTTCATGTTACTGTTAAGCAACTAACAGAAGTACTTTTTTGTTTTATTATGCACTTGTTTGGTGCTAGTCCTGATGTTTCCTTGGCCAAGTCTTTTCTTTTTCCACAAACTGTTAGTGCTTTGCCTTTTTGACCTCTGAAACTGGTTTAAATCTGTCAAAGAACTACTGTTTCTTCTATAGCAGGTGTTTACCCTATGATAGCTGTAGTTCTGTGGTTTCCAATACAGAAAAGAAGAACAAAAATTCTCACAATTCTTTCTCTCTCTCTCTCTCTCTCTCTCTGAATTCTAAATTCATCTCACAATTCATTCTTTTTTTTTCCCTGAGAACTGAGAGTCTGCATTTGTGCCTTTTTTTCTCTGAATTGCGAGATATCAGTTCTGAGGGAAAAGATAGAATTCTGAGATAATTATTTAATTATAACTGTGGAAACATTCATTATAATAGAATATTATTATATTAATTCCGTATAAATTATAAAATATTTTGTATATTTCTTCTATATTATAAAAGTATATTGAAGTATAAAGACATGATTTTTTTTGTGCCCTCTCATAATCAAAAACCTAAATATTAATAAGCAAAAAATGATTAAAGTTCACCTCTTTCGAATATGCTCAGTTCTTCAGTTAGTCATCTATTCCTCAGAGATCAGTTTACTGGAAATGTGTATATCGTTGGCAGAGGGGTGTGTGGAAGTATTTTTTTGTGTAAGTAATCGCCTCACAGACATCTAATGCTATGCTGTGTGTATGTTGTGTGTACAGTAATTACATCCTGGAATGCTGCTTGTAACAGTCACTTAAAAGCAAAGGAAAAGTAACTGAGCACAATGACTCATTAATCAATTCATTCCCGTGTTCCATAGGGTTTTCTAACAGATTTATGCTGTAAGTGGACTTCAGTGATGAGAGATGCTCATTGGTTAGTTCCTCAACCCCAGGGTCTCCGTTTCTCCAGTGTTAATATGTAAAACAAGTTTAGATTAGTAAGATTCAAACACAGAGCGTGTCTTTTACAAACTTCTGGCATACATCTATGATTCACAGACAAGTTCTGTATATCATGAGTTGCTCTGTTTGCTGGCCGAACTGGGTGCTACACCCTCATGAATAGTTTTAACATTGCGGGGCAAATGCCGGGCAAGAGCAGCAGAGGTCGTGGATACATTCATTTGCATGCATGTGGATAAAGTGCTTAATCACAGTTTTTGACAAGCCTAGTTATGAGCCCCTGTTCGAGTAGGTCATTAGTGTTGAGTTGCACTGATGTTCTAGTTAATGTAAAGCCTCCAGGGCTTTTAAGTCCACTAACCTGTGCTAACCTATGCACTTTGAATTACTGCCAACTCTGGGTTTCTGGCATTATTCAGGATCAGCACATTGAGTAATATGTAAAAAATAAAAAATAAAACCCTGTATGTTATACACATAAGATATTATGACAGACAGAACCTTTCAGTGAGTTATACAATTAATCACTCCTAAGGACAGTCACTTGCTGTCACCTACAGTCATAACAACCTAACCTGCAAAAAGAGCAACTTAAAGTTACATTGTAACAGCAGTAGAGACAGATTCTTCAAAAAGAAAGAAAAAAGTAGGGTGGGGACTTGATTCTGTTCATCAATTACTGATTGGATGGAGGGAGATCTCGAGAATGAAAAATTGCAGTTAGTTGTAAATAGATGTGAAGGATCAAGTTCAATGCCAAATCCTAATGTGCTTTCTACTATCTGTATGAAATATACTCTAATACGTTCTATGTCATAACACTGAAAAAAAAGAGAAAAGAGGATTATTTCACTCAAAACATTTGCAGAGGCCAGCATAAATTCTGTGTCTAAACTATCTTCAGGGAAAGAAAATAGCAATATGTCTACAAGAAGAGGATCTCTGTTGTACAGTAAATGACTGATTGCCCGATTCCACCCAAGAAAACACATTAGCGCACCACAAATGTGACATGCATGAACTCCTTCAACCTCAATAGATTTGTTCTCCGTTGGGTTCAGAACAAACACACAGAGCTCGTAAAGCCATGCGGTGTTCCCAAATCATTCAGAATCAGTATTCCTATTATGGGACACTTAATAGAAGAAGTGGCGAAAGACAAAGAGTAAACATTCTTCACATTAGGCTGCCATTTTTATCAGTTTTCCTATTTGCAAAAATGTGAAAGTAAAAAAAAATTGTCTATGTCTTATATTTAATAATGCACAAAATAATGTTTGTATCAGTTGTTTAAAAAACTGCCCTAACTGGTCAGGAAACGGAAAAAGTTTATTACATTAAAGACAACCAAACTGTGACCACTCGATGGCTTCTGCATACAATATAATACAAGCAACCAAATATTTTGGTTGTTGTGTACTTAGACATTTGGTTCCCTGTGCCGGCATATGACTCACCATCCGACAGTTGTGTTTAATTTAGGACATGCATGTGTTCCTTTCATCAAATATAGGACATGGCCTTGAACCCCCCTGTGAAAAAGAAGTGTGCATCTTAAAAAAAATCTTCCAAAGCAAGTTGAGCAATCTCTTCTATTACAAACAGGACACAAACACAAATAAAACCCCTCGAAACACCAGGGAAAACAAATGCAATTCTGAGTAAAACACAGAAGTAAATTAAAATAGGCCACACTAGAGACAAAGTACAGAAATTAAGATCCGAGATAGACTTTCTTTGATGAGAAGAAGTGATAAAGAGCTCCTTGGAATTGTGTGGTGGGGTGTTTGAATTTATGTTGAAAGAAATTCCTGGTTTTCCTCTGGGAATGCTGAACCCGACGAGACACAGGAGACTGCTTGTGCTGAAGTAAATAAACATACATAAATCTAAGTCCTTCCCCCGGGAGCCTGTCAGGAATTGTGTTTGTGAGTGAGTGAGTGAGTGAGTGAGTGAGCGAGACAGAGCGTGAAATGTCTAAGAGTTGAGTTACTGGATGGATCTCTTTCATATCTTTCTCTGAATTGCAGGGAGAGACAATTTGATAGATCGGCTGGAATTTATTGTTTTGGAAGCTTAATCCACTTAATCCCCTTTGCATAAATGAGTTACGAGCCGAATAGTGCAAACACCAATCGATACGCATTAAGTGCACGCAGTTCCTTTGTATTACTCAGTGAAATTCTCAGGAAAACATCCAACTATATTTAAAACTTATAGGCCTATTCATAATACAAGATTGAATCACCTTGCAGTAAATGCTGCTTTTGATTGTGAAGGCCTCAGCGGATCTTTCCGCTAGCGCTGACCCACAGCTGGATCCCTTCGGCAGGAGAGAGTGGATTATATGAGAGGATATTGGGATACTTTAGACCAGAACCCAGATGCTCTTCACACTAATGAGAAGCAGACTGCAGTTCTCCAGCAGCCCGGTCACTACTCGTCTTCCCTTGTCATACACAAGCATGCAAACTACACTACGCTCGTCCCATTTGACGTACAGTGTTAGGGCTATGGTCTCCACACAATGCTGCAGTAAACACCATCAGCAAGGGCTTCGTAATGCATCCCTCCAACCAAGCTTGAGAAATCAAAAACAGCTGCTGTGATTAAACTGGGACACCCTTAAGAGTGCAAAACCATTATTTATGCTTTTGCCTTATATATATATATATATATATATATATATATATATATATATATATATATATATATATATATATATATATATATATATATATATATATATATACATACATATAATTGCTTTTGCTTTTGGTTGGCCTAAATACTTTGGAATGGCCAAACTAGTGTCAGGTCTGATACTGTAGCACATTCTCTTACTCATACTTGATACTGTGCAGAACAAACTGTTTGCAGATTGGAGATATTTCAACATTAACAATGTCTATGGCATAAGTTATTTTAGTTTACTGAATTTGTTTTATTTTTAGTTTTAGCAACACAAAATGCTACCTGACAGTGAGGACATATCAGTGTTTTTAAATAAACTGATTCATTTATTCACTTAGTAAATCATTGTTTTTTATTTATTTATTGGTTTTTACTTCTGATTACTGTCACTTATTTAATTCCTCAATGAATCAGTGTTTTTAACAAATCTGCTGCGTAAATGATTCAGTCAGTTATTCATAATGGCAGTCGCTTGTTTTATTCCTAAATAAATCAGTACTTTTGATTTATTAATCGGTTTAGTAAATGATTCAGTTAATCACTAATAAACACAGTCATTTGTTACATTTCTGAATAAATAAATGTTTTATATTAACGGGTGAATGAACAATCCAATGAATCACTCATAATGACAATCACTTGTCTCATACCTGAATGAATTAGTGTTTTTGAAAAGAAAAAGTGGGTGAATGGAATATTCATTGACTTACTCATAAAGAGTAAGTTTGTTACTCTTTTATTTTATTATTACTTCTCATAACTCAATTTGTTATGTTGATGAATGTATTATTGTTTTGAACAAATCAGTTATATGAATGATTCAATGACTGGCTCAAAAAAAAAAAAAAACAGTGAATTGTTTTGTTCCTAAATAAATCAGCATTATGAACCAATCAGCTGTATGAACATTCAAGAGATGTTAAGCTTTTTAATACACAAATGAATCAATGTATTTTTTTAATAATCAGATTAATTACATAAATTGAATGTGTGTGTGTGTATATCATATCATATCATATATATATATATATATATATATATATATATATATATATATATATATATATAATATATATATATATATATATATAATATATATATATATATTTTTTCAGTTAATCATAGAAAACGTATTTATTAGGTTACTGAATGAATCTTAATAATGCCTGCTGAAAAAGTCAAATATCCACCACTCTGGAATTAACCAACACAGAATGTTACAAACAGCCAAAATGATGTTAGCAAAAGCAAATCTGTTAATCAGTGCATTGCTGTTAATGGCCATCACTACAGATACCTTCACTGAGCAGCTGGTTGGCCTGCTTCTGTTGTTCATTCCATTGATCTTCAGAGATTCAGAGCTCATTGTGTTTTATGTGGTTTTGTGGTGCTAATAAAAAACACAGAGCTGTAAATCTCCAGACACAATGGACACCACGGCAAACGTGTCTCAGAAGGAAGATGCAAGCTGCCCTCTCGGGGCACATTTCATTCCTTCTCTCCATTCACAGCTCTTTACATGAGGTGTAAATCAGGTCCTCAGAGACGAAGCCATGGCTGTTCAATGACCCATTAAGGCATCTGCTCTGTTCCCACATTAACAAACCTCCCAGGTTGTTTACTTATGCATATGAGCCCATATGAGGGGTGAATACTTGGAAACGCCCTGAGCGTCTGTCTGATTTGAGTGTCATGCAGGTTCTTTATCTCTGCACTGAAGACATCTGGTAGGCATTTCTCTAACCAGGCAACGGATGGTTTACACAGAACCTGTTGCTGCAAACCTTGGCAAGTCAAGCAAACTGTTATGTTGATATAATGCAGGGCATGGGGTGTAATCATATATGATATAAGTAATAATATACAACGTGATCCTACAATAAACTTTAGGTCAGTGTTGGTGAGATACTGCACACTGAAATTTCCCAGAATTCTCGTTGTGGGCTACTTCAGAAAGACTCAATTGAGCATCCAAATATTTAGATTTAATCTTGATTTCTGGGTCCAGATTTACCACAGCCAACACTGACTTTTTTGCTTTTAATCATGGCGACACTGACGTGTTGCTGTAGTCACAATGCTGGAAAAAATAAAAGAATAAAAATGCAATCTGGTACATTATTATTTATTTATGCAGTAAATTAATACATTTTCAATACATATATATATATATAACACACACAAAAAAATTGTAAATAAATGGTTTAAATTAAACTTTTTCAATTTATGAAACTATTTCTACAGATAAATACATAAATATAATATATAATGTTCAGACCATTTTTCTTTTTACTTTTGACGACCAACGGGAATGAATTCTGTTTCTAATGTGCTCGCATAAATAAAAACATATTTACAATTTAAATTAATATACACGTTCTAAATAAAAATGTAAAATATATGATTTAAATGAATATTTAATACTGAATGCAACCTGATGTGAACCTTATCTGTCCTGGTCCAAGCTACGCTCCACTTTATCCAAATTATGATACCATTTCTACAGATAAATACATAATTTGAAGATATTTACATATCCCCCATGTGACAACAAGGGCCTTGATTCATTCTGCCTCTGATGTGCTCACAATTATAAAAATGTAATAACTCAACAACGAATTAAATATTTACAAGCTATCAATAAATTCATAAATAAGTATATAATTTGATGCTCAGACCATTTTTCCCTAATAGGCTCAGATTCACATTTAAACATTTATACACTGTAACATATTGGCATCTATACCCCTCCAACCCACAATATCGGCTCCGCAAAAAAAAAAAAAAAAAAAAAAAAAACAATTATAATTTAAATAAATATAAAAAATAATTATTGTTATAAATCAAATATACATTATACATAAATTGATAATGTTCATACCCCCCTTTTTTTTATAAGGGCCAATATACATTCTGTCAAATGTGTTCGTGTTAAAATACACTGAGTAACTATAGGCATGTGAGAGTGGTGAGAAAGCGTGAGGTGCTCAGGAGGTTTGAAGAGTATCTGGTTTCTGCCTCAGTGCCAGCGCACGGCTCAGTTCTATTGTGTCTGGCTGAATGAAGGTCTCCGAGGAAGACTCAGTGTTAGAAGGGGCCGCTCACCAGAACTGGATTGGATGACTTTATCGTACAATTTGATGATTTGTGTGCCTCTGTCAAGACAAGGTTTTATTTGCTGATTCAGGTAACGTGAAACAGTAAGGAGCAAAGAGGCACACATAAGCACACACACACACATACAACTTGCCTTAGAGTATTAATCATGCAATGGTCCATATAACGTGTGTGCTTGGCATGAGTGCTGAGACGTCTATGATAAAATGGTGCAACAAAGTTTAATGAAGAACATGCGGCGCCAGAAGCCTGTGTCCCAGACCTCACAACAACATGCAGGAACGCATCTCCACAACTACATCTGGATGTATGAATGCTAAACAAGGCTGCATCAACAGCAAGCAAGCAAAATGTAAAATTTACATGTGCACTGCTTTAGAAACATAAAGAATTGTTTATTTCTAATAGTAAATATATTTGTATACTTAAATCCAATCCTTGAAAGAGGTTCAGAAAGATCAACCAGTTTTAAGCAAAGTAGGGTGCACATATGGGGGTGATCTAACCTGATCTGTCTCTCTCTCTCTTCACATCTCCTCCCATCTCTCTTTCTCGCTCGCTTGATTAAGTGATGAGAGTCCTAAGATCAAAGACAATAATATGTCACTCACAGCCAGTCCACACCCTGGTGCAGTGTGTGTGTTCACTAAAGCATGTGTGTAAGTAATGTAATGGCAGAAGAATCAAATACATAAGAGTTTCTGTGCCAAATACATACCGATATTGGAAAAGAGGACTCCAGTAACATGGGCAAACAGGAGGAGGGTGAAGGAGACAATACATGTAAATATCCACAACAGAGAGGTTTCAGAGGAGAAAGAGTAAGTCATAATAGTTCAGTAATTCTAGCTTATCCAGAATCCAGAATACTTTGCAGATGAGTGAAGATGAAGGGATCATAGAGAAGATCAGGTAACTAATCAGGTAAGCTGATGCAAGAAGTAAGAAGAAGAGCAGACTCGGAGGTGGTGACAGGAAGGTGGCTTTATACTGTGGTTGATTATTGCAGACATGTGAGAACTGTCAGAACTCTGGTGATTGTGAACGAGTGGGGTTGCAGGATCTGGCGTTGCTGGGGACTCCGTGAAAATCTGAATCATGGACTTTAAGAAATAATAAAGTCAGTTTCTCAGCGAGTCATGAGGGGGAATGCTGGAAATACAACAAACACAAGTAACCTCCTGCACAGCATAAACACACACTGACCCAAACGACCCAAATTTATATTATATATTCATAAAAGGACTTTTTAAGAGATTTTCAAAGTAACAAAATTTCCATCTACTGTATGAGACCCAATTATGGTACTTTAACAGCATTCCCAGACATGGCTATGTCGTGCTGCTTCCCAAAATCCCAAAGGATGGCATTCTGTTGTGCTGTGCTTATGCTTTTCTCTTCCAAGAAAATGGGCTCCTGCCCACAACCTTCTTGACCTAAATAGCAATTTTCTATGTAAAAGAACAGCAAAGCCTACATTGTAACATGTTGGCATTATACTGTACCCCTCCAACCCATAGTATCAGCTCCGCAAACAATCATTAAACTGCAATGTGTGCTGGATTACACCAGTCCCTCAATCGTCACTGTAATCATAGGGCATGCACACACAAGAAATTAGGCCTATTAGGGTAAAAACTCTTTCTCTCTTTTATACAGAGCTGTTGTACCAAACACAAACACTGAACTTCCTTTGTAGGAGTTAAGCATTTAGTTATCTTTGCACAGCCAAGTTAAGCTAAAATTAACTCAAATTTAAATCTTGTTATTGATCACTTACCTCATGTCATTCATAAAAGCTTCATTCTTCTTCGGAACACAATTTAAGATATTTTGGATGAAAAACGGGTGGCTTGAGACTGTCCCATAGACTGCCAAGTAGGCTACGTCACACTGTCAAAGTCAGTATGAAAGACATTATCAGAATGCCATCTGCCATCAATGGTTCGACCGTAAAGATATGACGCGAAGAGAATATTAAGTGCTGTTTTTACCTGTATTTAGCTTTGAATTGAAAGAAAACAGCGCATCCTTGTGGCACGGCTGATACAGAAGAGCATACACAGCATACAGTGATATGGAGAGACACCGAGGAGACTGTTGACAAAGAAAAAAAGTTGAATAAAGTCAATAATTATTTTTTTTTCTTTCAAACAAAAAGTGTTCCCGTCACTTCATATAACCCAGAATGCACGTCTGATGGCAGTCTATTCTGATGATGACTTTCGTACCTTTTGACACTGTTATTTACTTGCCAGTCAATGAGGCAGTCAGAAAGGTTCTGGATTTCATCTAAAATATCTTAAATTGTGTTCCAAGGATGAACAAAGCTTTTATGGGTTCGGAACGACATGGGTGTAAGTGATTAATAACAACATTTTCATTTTGGGGTGGAGTATCCCTTTAAGTGTAAAGACAAAATGCTGCATAAAAAGGCCAACTAAATTAGTCTCATCATAGAGTTGCATTTAGTATGTAAATGCATTCATGCCACCTCCAAGCAGCATTAAAGACACCTAAATACCACTTCAGAAGCACTTCTCTGCCACCTTTGTGGGGCAGATTTGATGGTTCTCTCAAAAATAAAATTCTCTGCAGCTGTTTAGATTCGTTCAGACTAAAGAGCACCCGGCCATAGGACAGATGTCATCAGGGAGTATTCTGAGAATTACAACATTATTATTAGACTAATGTTGAGTAATAGACTGTGGTGTAGGTTTATTGGCTCCCGCTGAAATACGCTCTTTGTGAACCAAAGAGAAAACCAGTATACTGCCCTTATATTCAGAGTCCCAGCGCAGAGCATTAAGCAGCCATCAAAAGCCTGCAGTAACTAGCTGTTCTGATCAAATGTTTATGTACAAGGCCAGAGGCCACAAACCAACAGTCAAATGTGCCGAAACACAATTATCTTGTGGCAAGACGTTTATAAGGTAGAGTTATGATGACAAATACTCGCTTAGGATCATTACGTTAGTGTTTTGCAACAATTACTTATAATTGCATTGAAATAGCACTCTTATATATGTGCTATCCTATAATACTATGTACTTTTGTGGAAAAGACAAAAGGTCATGGGATTACTTTTAAATTCACATTTAAAGGGGTCATATGATGTGATTTAAAGTTTTCCTTTCTCTTTGGAGTGTTACAAGCTTTTTGTGAATATAAGATCCCTAAAGTTGCAAAGAAACAACTTTAAACACACCCCACATATCTACATCACTGTGTGCGACTCGTTTCAGAAAGGCAGGGCATAGAGGAGCAACACTAATGTACAGTGGAAAATGTGTTTTTTAACCTTAAACCGCATAAACACATTGCATTACACCAAATACACAAAATAATGTTCATTTTAGCAACTTCACATGACCCCTTTAAGAACATTCTGTCATATACAGTATTATAGACTCCAATCTTACACTGTTATTCATTTAGCATAAAATTCTACATTTTACTACACTTTAAAGGCAGAAATGTTTATTCAGTTATTTATTCAGGATTCTTCGCCCCCCTTAAAGGGGGGGGGGGGGGGGTGAAATGCTATTTTAATGCATACTGAGTTTTTTTACACTGTTAAAGAGTTGGATTCCCATGCTAAACATGGACAAAGTTTCAAAAATTAAGTTGTACGTTTGAAGGAGTATTTCTGTTCCCAAAATACTCCTTCTGGTTTGTCACAAGTTTCGGAAAGTTTTTTTCGAGTGTGGCTTCGTGTGACGTTAGATGGAGCGGAATTTCCTTTTAATGGGTCCTGACAAACTTCTGCCGGAAGAGCGCGCGCTCCCGTATAGCAGAGTACTGAGAGCACAACAGACTTCACTGATCAGAGAGAGAGCGTCGCGAAATGTCACAAAAGAATTGTGTTTTTGGTTGCCAGGGCAAGACAACCCTGCACAGATATATAGTATAATAAAAAAAAAAAAAAAAAAAAAAAAAAACAGCATTAAGGGACCAGTGGATGGAGTTTATTTTTACAGAGCATCAACGGAGTTGTGCAAGTGTTTTTGTTTGTTCCCTGCATTTCGAAGATGCTTGTTTTACATACAAGGTCCAGTTTGACGCCGGATTTGCACATCGTTTATTTCTTAAGGATGATGCAATCCCAACGAAAAAGGGTCATGATCGTGTGTTGGAACCGCAGGCAGTGAGTAAAACTGCTTAAAATATCTCTGCCTCCTTGTTAGTGCGTCCCCTCCCATGCCGGAGACCCGGGTTCGAGCCCCGCTCGGAGCGAGATGTTGCTGCTGCTCTCGTTCAGTTTCAGCCTCGGGATCTGATTCTGGATCATAAATAAACGGCTGAATCTGACTGTAAGCCATGGTTTGTTTTGGATGATGGTTTTTCCCTCACGGTAATGTCACAGTTTCCACATGCTCTCAACGCAAAAGCCTACTGGCGCTCGTGATTCTTTAGCTCCGCCCACACGTCATGCCTCCAGCCGGTCGTATTCTCGTATGAATATAATAAAAATAAAGACTTTTTGGAGATATGAAGGATGCAGTACTACTCTATAGGTACTCAAGATTAACAGGAGATTGAGTGAAAACGAGCATTTCACCATACCCCCCCCCCCCCCCCCCCCCAAATAAACATCAGGCATTTAAGAATTTGAAATGCTAGTTTTAAACCAATTATGTGCAGATTAAACTTAATTTGTAATATGTATCGTCACTGAGATGTCCCTCCACAGTCCAGATTCTGTTCAGGAAATATAGCACATGCCATGTGTCTATATTTTCTCCCTTATTTTTCAGTTTCATTATCAGGCACTAGGGGATTGACCTCATCACATCCCTCATATCTCCTCCCCTCCTGCCTGAAGAGCAGCTGTGAAGAGGTAGAGTTACACAGAACTTGCAGGAAAAGATGAAGCTTTACTTTTCTCATGTATTACCACTTAAATTGAAATTTCATACATGTGGTTTCCATTAGACACAAATTGTTGGCCGTGCTCACAAGAGATTCTGTTTCTTCTTCTTAACCTTGTTGACTGCACACTTAGTCATGTGCAGGAACAGACCTTTGGTGGAAACTGCAAATGTCATGAAACAGTTGCAGGAAAATGAAATTTTTGTGGATTCACAGTCTTGTTCAACAGAATGAGGAGGCTGAATTGGTGCTCAGTGAGATTATTGATGTTATAAAGAGTTTTCCACCAAGCATCAAATGAGGAAAACACCAGAGAACACATACAAAAACAACCCAAGACAGGGCTCAAAGAGGTCCAGCTGACCTAGTATTGCCAGCACAGCTGCGTTTTCCCACGCAAACACAGCAGTCCAGGGCTGTTTCAAAAGATCAGCATTTATTTGAAATAGAAATCTATTGAAACTATGTAAAAGTCTTTTAACTGTCACTTTTGGTAAAATGTATGCATTTTTGCTTAATAAAAGTATCACTTTCTTTTTCTGCTTGGTCCCTTTACTTAATAAAAATGAGCTAATGCAACACAGTTCCTGAATATTTTGTATTGCTGCATTGATTTCGTAGTGTGCAGCCAAGTTCAATTTCTAGTTTACTTGATCCATTTATATTAGGATTTTATGAACTATTTTATATTTTTTTAATAACCAAAACTGGACATACATGAATCCAGATCCAGACTTACATAGATGGTGAAAATAGATTTGAACACAAAAAAAGTTCTCAATAAAAAAAGCCAAAAATCTGTTCACGTGTAACGGTATCTCAACCATAAACTACAACCATCTACATCGTTTTTGTTTTCCCAATATGAATGTCTGTTTCTTTTGAATTACATGTGGTTAAGGTCATACTTCTTTTTTCTTTTCTTTTTTTGCATTTATCTCCAGGCTTCTTGCCATTTTCTTCTATTCTGTGAAACCTGAACAAACCCCAATCCCCAGAGCTGCTCTCACAAGAGTTTTTAGCACTGTTATACAACACACAATAAGTTCACTGGAAGATTGCTTTGCTGGAGATTACAGTAAACAAGCTCTTTTATGGTTACATTTATTCATTTGGAACCAGATGGTGGTGATGTATTGGCTTATCAAATAAACCGCTGCTCCAATGCTTCCTACTATGGACAAATTATAGTGTAACCGCATAAATATCTCTCTAGTCTCAGCCTCAGACGTCATGCCCACGGACCGTTGGCTGAACATCTGATGCATATGGGACACAAAGGTGGAAACACTTCAGGAGTTTCGAAGTCGTCATCAGATTGGTTGAATTATACAGGATTTCTGGGAGATGTGTTGCATTCTTTAACATTCCATCTTTTGAAAAATTGATGTAATGCTTCATTTTTTTCATATCTGTCTTGTTGATGAAACAAACTCATATACATCTTGGATGGGCCGAGGGTCAGTACATTTTCAACAATAATTCAGCTTCCTAAGATACCTTGATTTATAATAATTATAAGCCAGGATTTCATGTCGACTTTCCTTCATGAAGAAAGCAATCCCAGCATGCTTTGAAAAATACATTCAAAATGGCCATTGAGAAAAGAGAATTGCTTATTATAAATAAGCACATTTATTTTCATTTAGTACTAAAAAAATGATTGCTAAATTTTTATACCCAATGTTTAATTGTGCTATATATGTTTTATGCTTATTCAATTTGGTTTAGTTATCTTATCAACATGCTAACATTAAAATGTTATTCAAAGTGTATGTTAAGTCTCCTAAAAGAATAAACCTTCCCCTTATTGTTTACTAGTGTGCATCAACATACCTGGATGCTACTTGCCTGCTCTAACTCACCTTCACCTTGCAAGAAGCCTCAGTGACTGCACTTTGCTCAAGAATATGTTATATTACCTGTGATCATCGCTTGTTCCTCTCCCGAGGCCTGTAATAAAGCTCTGTGAGACCATCATTTACCTGAGTTGCCTCCTTCGGTTTGCTGACAACAATATTACAAAACAAAAATTTTCAGTCATCACATTTCTATCACAGCAGGTTCAATCAAATGCCATTACAATACTGTATTCATTCAGTTTTTACATTGAATGTTCTTATTGATACCAACAAATGGGTATTAATGGAGAAATAGTAGTAGTAGTAATAGTTTATTCTAATATTTAAATTTAAAAAATGTTAAACGTTAAATAAATGTTTTATTGTGACATAAAAACAATGGATTAATGATATACTCTAGTAAATAGGTCTGTAAAAATAGGATCCAATGTGCTGTGTTCAAAGTAACTTCCATATATTTTTGGTGTTTTTACTTGTATTTTGAGTTATGAATTGGACTGTTTTGGATTTGAGGTTTAAGGAAGTGGCTGCATGTCCTGGACGAAAATGACCAGTGCCAGTGCCAAGATTTTTTTTTCTACTTCAATCCTACTAGAATTGTTGTGGGCCATGAGAACCAATTCCACCTCTCGCCCCATTAGCAATGACCCAGAAAAGCAAAAAGTTCAGGGATGAAACTTTTATAGATATGTAAGAGAAGAGTTGTACAGGGACATACAATGCCAACCTGAAAGTCTGATTTTGGTTCCTCTGCTTCGACCCTACATGGATCACTGTGCCAAAAAGTTCCCCTCAACAAGCCCGCAGAGACGATGGACCACAATCACGAGCTGTCCACACTCACGCCTAAGGGATGCTGGGACACAGAACAGCAACTCAATACAATTGCATGTTTTGTAACATCACAAAATACCACACAGGAGTCAACATTGGAACACTGTAGACCACGAATGCCACAGAGATTTCTGTATTGTCAAAGCCACAATTGCAAAATTTTTAAGACTTTGTAAACCTGCCAATAATTGTTGTGGATGACAATTTTTAAAGCTTTTGTTTGCTTGATGGGCTCATATATAAAAACAATAGCCTGATTTTTAGAAAGGAAAACATTGTGAAAACATTGCTTCTAACTGTGAGCTAAATTTAAAGATTTTCTAGCTCATCAATCATCTCTATTGTATTTTCAAAGGCACAAAGCCATACCACATTTTTATTACCCGAGCTGAAACTGCAAAATGCACATCCATGTGTGACAAGGAAAAGACAACAGCTTTTGTCAGATTTTCATGCTGTAACATTGAGCAGACAGTCTTCTCCATGTATATCCACTGAATTAATAGATTAAAGACATAACTCACCCCTCCCCACATCCTCTGCCACAATCGGTTAAATAACAACCTCATGTTTTTCATCAGTTGTTACACTTAAATTCAAACATATGGTTCTAAGTTCAGTATTCCAAATGATTTGCATGGTTTGCATACATATGACATTTAGAAAATCAGCATGAACATTTTTTGAATAAACATGAAAGTGCCTTATATGGCAAATGTTTGGAGAACTTCCTGAAGCTATTCACCGGTCTACAGGAAAATTAAGTTCACTAAAATGCATCATACATTGTTTAATCCCTTATAATGTTCGACAAACTTTACCTGAACACTGTTTGTCTGTTAATGAGGACTAATTACATTTTTCTGTATTGCTGTTTTATCAGCAGTGTTTCGGTCATGGGTCACATTGTATTCAGAACTGATGTAGTCATTTGATTAACCAGCTTTTTGCAATTAAGTCATAACATGGTGTATTCATGTATGAATTCAATACATTTTTATTCTCTACTAAACAAATCAGTCGTTCAGGCACCAAATCCTTCTGTTAATCCAAAATAAAATGATTCAAAACAATCAAATACTATGTAAACTGATTCATTGCTATACATTTTATTGGTAATGTATTTAAATAAAAATTTAGAGTTGCATACAAAGTTACTTGTGATGGCATAAAAATATATAAATGTTATAAATATTTTTATTTTTTAAATTGATAAAATTGATTTGTCAAGTACGGGAACAACGGAGACGGAAGATCCAAGTGCAGTGTGAGATTTATTGGGGTAATCCAAATCAGAGTCAACAACAAGCCGGGGTCGTAACAGAACATCAATCCAAACAGAAACAAACAAACAAACAGGATCAAGAACAGGAACTCAGACTACGAAACGCGAGGAAACTAGGTGACGGAAAGTAAAAACAGATCGTTTTAAATAGGCAGGATAATGACTATGAAAGTGAAGACACCTGAGTGCAATTAACAGGTATGCAATTACCGTGATGAAGGGACAAGGCTTTGTGGGAATTGTAGTGCCTGCGGTGAGGTGCCTATGGGGAAGTGAGACCACTAGTGGACACCCAGGGAAACAGAGACCAGACAGCGTGACATTACCCCCTCCTCCACGGAGCAGCTACCAGATGCTCCACCCGAAACCAAGAGGAGACCAAGGAACACAGAGACCAGGAGGGAGGTGGAGCGGCAGAGGACCAGAAGGAGGGACGGAGGGCCAGGTAAAAATGGGGAAACAGAGACAAGAAGTGCAAAACAAAAGCCCAGGTGGGAGGTGGACCGGCGGAGGATCGGGGGAGGGATGGAGGGCCAGGTCCATAGAGGGAAACAGAGAAAAAATGGCAAAAATACAAAACAATAGACAACAACAAAACACAAGTCCAGAAAGGACAGAAAGTTCAGTGGCCCAGGGCTGAACCAACATGGCAGTAATCCAGGGTGGAGCAAGGTGGAACTGGAGCTATGCGGTTGAGTCAGAAACCCACCAGGGCTGCGCAGAAGACCACCACAGCCGTGCGGTCGAGACAGAAGCCCACCACATACATGCGGTCGAGACAGAAGCCCACCAGGGCAGCGCAGAAGACCACCACAGCCATGCGCTCGAGACAGGACCCCACCACATACATGCGGTCGAGACAGAAGCCCACCAGGGCGTCGCAGAAGACCACCACAGCCATGCGGTCGAGACAGGAGCCCACCACATCCGTGCGGTCGAGACAGAAACCCACCAGGGCCACGCAGAAGACCACCACAGTGGAATCAATGATACATGAGAGCAAGTCTGGATAGGCAAGTCTGAAACAGAGAACATGAACAAGTTAAGGGTGGCCTCCATGGCCACGACAGGATCAGTCGAGCGCTCAGAGAGTTCAGCAGAGACGTGGAGAGGCTTTGGTAGTTCAGCAGAGACATGGAGAGGCTTTGGTAGTTCAGCAGAGACGTGGAGAGGCTTTGGTAGTTCAGCAGAGACGTGGAGAGGCTTTGGTAGTTCATCAGAGACGTGGAGAGGCTTTGGTAGTTCAGCGGAGACGTGGAGAGGCTTTGGTAGTTCAGCGGAGACGTGGAGAGGCTTTGGTAGTTCAGCGGAGACGTGGAGAGGCTTTGGTAGTCCAGCGGAGACGTGGAGAGGCTTTGGTAGTTCAGCGGAGACGTGGAGAGGCTTTGGTAGTCCAGCGGAGACGTGGAGAGGCTTTGGTAGTCCAGCGGAGACGTGGAGAGGCTTTGGTAGTCCAGCGGAGACGTGGAGAGGCTTTGGTAGTCCAGCGGAGACGTGGAGAGGCTCTGGTAGGTCAGCGGAGACGTGGAGAGGCTCTGGTAGGTCAGCGGAGACGTGGAGAGGCTCTGGTAGTTCAGCGGAGACGTGGAGAGGCTCTGGTAGTTCAGCGGAGACGTGGAGAGGCTCTGGTAGTTCAGCGGAGACGTGGAGAGGCTCTGGTAGTTCAGCGGAGATGTGGAGAGGCTTTGGTAGTTCAGCGGAGACGTGGAGAGGCTTTGGTAGTCCAGCGGAGACGTGGAGAGGCTTTGGTAGTTCAGCGGAGACGTGGAGAGGCTTTGGTAGTCCAGCGGAGACGTGGAGAGGCTTTGGTAGGTCAGCGGAGACGTGGAGAGGCTTTGGTAGTCCAGCGGAGACGTGGAGAGGCTTTGGTAGTCCAGCGGAGACGTGGAGAGGCTTTGGTAGTCCAGCGGAGACGTGGAGAGGCTCTGGTAGTCCAGCGGAGACGTGGAGAGGCTCTGGTAGGTCAGCGGAGACGTGGAGAGGCTCTGGTAGGTCAGCGGAGACGTGGAGAGGCTCTGGTAGTTCAGCGGAGACGTGGAGAGGCTCTGGTAGTTCCGCAGAGTTTAGACTGTATTCAGGAAGATCAATGACTCTGCTCCTGAAGATAAATGGTGACTTCCCTTTGTCCATGAAGATCACTGGTGACTTGACCCGACTCTGGATGGTCAACCGTTACTTGACCCGACTCTGGAGGGTCAACTGGAACCTGACCCAACTCTGGAGGGTCAACGGGAACCTGACCCAACTCTGGAGCCACCTGACTGTGGCTGTCATCGCGTGTAGAGGCGCTGGACAAGTGGCCATCTTGTGCCATGACTCTGGACCGGCAACCTTCCCGGGCAATAGCGCTGGGCCGGCTGCCATCTTGGGCAGTGGCGCTGGGCCGGCGGTCATCTTGGGCCGTGGCGCTGGGCCGGCGGCCCTACTGTCTGTAGACCCCGGTCTAGAGTCGCCCATCCCACCGAGGGAGACAGGTGTGGCTGAGTCATCCCACTGAGATTGATGCTGTAGGTAACTGGTGAACACCCAAAAGTCCAGTATCTCCAGCCCCTTCATCTCCCCCCAGGTAAAGGGTCATCCAGGCAGTCGTTGAAAGGTCCTTCAGGGCCTCATCGTTATACCCCATGCCCAATGTCATTGTCCAGAACATTTGCGCCAATTCCTTTCAAATGTAATGAAAAATAAAATGATAAAAATTACAAAAATAAATTAAATTGATTCAGTCCTTTAATTCATCTGACTGTTGCATCAAAAGCAACTTGTGATGCATAGTTATTAAATGTACTTTATTATAACTACAATAATTTGACAGTATTTACAGATATAATTTGTATGAATTGTAGGTTTATTGTAGTTACCTAAAACTCAAACTGAAACTAAACTCAAACGTAAACTAAAAATGACAAAAAAAAAAAAAAAAAAAAAAACTGATTAAATTTTTTTATTAAAAAACTATAAATGCATCTCGGTGGAACAAAAATAAAACGTGTCAATTGATTTCTATGAATTATATTTACAAAAACTCTAGTTTGTTGCATTAAAGCAGTTTACAAAATATAAAAAGCTGAAATATATTACTCTGGATGTTAAAATATATTTACAAACATCATAAGACTTGTAAAAAAGCATGTTATGCAGCATGTTTATTTGTGGACAGTTTATGTACTAACTTTATATCTGTGATACACAACATTTTGAAAGTGTAAACAGGAATATTCAATGTTATTAGTATTATTCTAAACAGGTCAATATAAATCACAGTTAAAGGGGAATTGAACTCAAACTACATCCATTATACAGTATGACCTGATGTCAGTGAAGGGTTACTTTCACACAGCCCTGACAAGCCTAAATCCATATGATCTCTTGTGAAGGCTCCGCTTATTGTTAGTATTCATCTTGGTTCAGACCCAAGGCTGCTTCTAGTCGAGGATGTTTGGTATGATATACACTCAAACACACACTGAGAAATCATCTTTGATGTATGTTGTCTCTGTTGTCTTCACATCCTGTTTAAAGAGGTCCACAAATCTCCAACCACTGGGTGAATCCAAAATTCCCCGGGACAAACTCATACAGACAAATACACTCCATGGGCTACAAAATTAAGCATCAAGGGAACTTTTTCCCCCGTGCATGTCTGCACTACAGGACAAAGACTGCCAAAGGAAACCATAGAAAGCCAAATATTATTGGTTACCTGCAGTTTATTATTGATAAAAAAAAGAAAAAGACTGGCTAAAGCACAAAGACTAAGGTAATTTTCCTTGGAATATTTAGATCATTAGCTCATTTTCAGACATAATGAAATCCAAACTCATTCTGCATGGAACAGTCAAATAAATAAATGAAATAAAGTTTAGTTTGGAACAATGTGTTCAAATAAAAAGTGAAACTGTTCAGACATTCTTAAAACAGCATCAGAGCTTCTCTGCATGTGAAAACACATTTACAGCCACCTCATATCAATCAAAAACCAACAGTCAGTCTATATATGTAAATTATTCACAACATCAAACCCATTGTTACACAACCTATTACGCAATGCGGCTCTCTCAGCCAAAGACACTCAATACAGCTTTATAGTTATGGTCCTCAGGGCGTCTATATAAATAAAAAAGGGTAAGATGGATTTAATCACCTACTTATCAGAAATATTTGTGCTGACAAAGTTTGATATAAAGAAATCAGTTATTTAATTTAAACTGAGGTGGCAAAAAAGATGCAGAATTGCCTTGATATGGACAGACAGACTGAAAGAAAGATAGATAACAGCTAAAGTAAATTAACAGCTCAGTAAATTCATATTCTAGTCTCTAAAATTCCAGTTCTACTCCCAGTGGGGTCTATTCACGTCAAAACAAAACGATGCTAATTATGCTATAATTATTCATTCAATAGTGTTCCATCAATGGACATCTTATCGCAACCCCAGGGAGTTTATTTCAAGTTGCATATGCACTTCATCTAAATAACTTTACTTGTCCATTCTCCAATCTCGAGTGCATAAATATATCCCTTCAGAACGCCATTGGATATGTGAATATCCAGATGCCCGAGGGTCTCCTCCCCCAAACCACTAAATCCAAATGCCAACATATTGGCATGACAGTGTCAAACGGCAGGGCCACTATTACTCATACTGTTACCCAAGCCCAGAATATTTCAACACCTCACAGGCATTAAATACACGCCCACAATGAAATGCACTTCCAGTACCAGCATGGTGAAAGGTTTTAATTTCTTTTCTTTAAACCTACAGCCAAGTGTCACTTTAAATGAATGCCTTTAGTGTTAAGCCTAATAAAATACACTGACAAGTACAAGGTCAAAGTACAACTACAAAGTAAAATTTAGTTTGAAGTTGATTCAGTTAAGTCCAAAAACAGTGACAGTTACTGTGTCCAAATTCAGGGTCTGCATCCTCCTTAGGATCCTTCCTACCCGGTTGAAGGAGGATGGGTCCTCCGACGACCGCAAAAACCGGAAGTCGGTGTTTGTGAATTTGGACAGCCTACCCTTCTTTCAGTTCCCTCCCTTAACCGTTGCTCATATCCTGTCGCCTAGCAACCGTGACAGCGTCAAGCAAGACGCCGGTGAAGAGCTCATCGTTCTCTCCCCGGAGCTTTATAAACACTTCTGTCTGCTCTTTCGTCCTTAGAAGCGTTAAAAACAGCTTCAATCACTAACAAATAAGCTGTGTGTAAGGGGATATTCACACAGGCAGTAAGGAAGAAGCTAGTTTACAAAAGTAAACGTTTTTTTTTTTTTTACATATACACGTACACATGTAAAAAAAATGCTTAACGCTAAAACAAAATGCCTAACTAGAAAACCACTGAAAATATATCTTTTTGAAAAGCCAGTTTTTAAAAAACATCGAAAATAATACTCCTCCCCCACTCCGCTACCGCTCGCTTAGTCCTGCCGAAAAGAATTATGGGATAGGTAGGACGCGAAAGGATCCATCACACCCATCCTTCGAATTCGGGGAAAAGGAGGACGCATTTGTGGGCCGCATTTGAAGGATCCTACGAATTTGGACAGCCTTCGTCGTGGCACTGTGACGTAACATCCTTCAAATGCGTCCTCCGAAGGATGTAGACCCTGAATTTGGACACAGCGAGAGTTGCAAAGGTGATCAATTATAATGCAAATAAAACTAAACTAAACCATCCAATCAGTTATTTATCCCAATAAGCAAAGCATACAAGTTTAATTACATATAAGTTAATATGCCACAATCTTTCAAACTCTCGACCTATTCTGAGGAATAACAAGACTGATACCTGTACATCCTGCTGGTCTACAGTTACCTTAATTACCTGTGAGTGTCCTGTAACACACAAACACACACACCCACACACACACACTTCCTCTCTAAGACAGCTGGAGAAGGTTACAGAAGAGATGTGGAAGACGGACTGGAATAATATTTGTCATAATGAACAGGGGAGGACAAACAGAGCTGCATCTAGTCTCTCTGCACAACAGCCTTTTGCTGCACACTGGCACAGGATCTCTGGGATATGCTAATGCTTGGCTTTCAAACAGCCAGTGAGGCTAAAGGAACCCAGCCATGATACACATGTAAGATTTTGCAAGAGGTTAGTGGGGAGGTTTTGGTAAGATTAGGAAATCTGTGAAGTGACTAAGCCAAATGCATCCATTTTGGAGGCCAAGCTTTGGCAGAACTACCACGAAACTAATTTCTGAATCACATGCCAAAGCTAGCATAAATGAACACAATAAAGCAAACAAATAAAAGTCTTGGCTCGTTTTGTTAAAATGTTTGACATTGATCTTTAAATGATTCAGCTGGGAAAATAATAAGCCATTATGTTGAATAAGATTCAGTTGGCTGGGGTGTAATTATGAGAGTGATGAGAGGTACAAGGTTTGATGGGGAAAGGGGTGAAATCAGTGTAAACACTTGGCGCACCGCTTCTATTGTGTACTGTATGTGTTGAAGCATGTTCAGCTGGGATCGAATGATTACTCAATAAATGGGTGAATGGAGATGTTTGGTGACCACTTTTCATTGTTCTTACCTCTCTTGACTTTAGTTGTGACAATAAACCAAATATGTGCAATGATGTTTTTCTAGAGCTTATTTGTTTAACATTTATTTAAAAAGTCTGGGCTTGGCAATATTTTTAAACCTGTTTAAAGTATGGCTGGTAATTTAAAGCGTTAATTATATTAATTAATTATGAATAAAAATAATGCATTAAAATTACTAACGCATTTAAAGCACTTGTCCTGCCCCAGACCTATGTGGATCATCTGCCATTTCATACAGTCGATTGAGGACTAATATGAAGCAGAGCAGCAACTTACTGCGTAATGGCACCTTGAGAATTTCCCTAAAATTCAATATGGGGCAAAATGCTCCCGTTTGAAATTGTGTCTCATATTTTCATCACATAGTTAAAAAATTTCTCACGAGAAGTAGGCTAAGTGCAATATCACACTAGTGCAAATGTGATACTCATCTTATACAATAGTTCATTAAGAAGTTAATATTGTGTTATTTTAGACACAATGTTGTCTGTTTTGCTCAATTTTGCCAACCACAAGATAAAGACAAAGCAGAATTGTTTATCTCTGAGCAACCCACAGCTGCATTTCATTTCTTAATCCACGTTTTGAACAAATTTGGTGAACGATTTGGTGCGTTTAACCATTGGTTATAGTCGCGCTGGCTTTGAAGTGGCGCTGCACAGACCGATCGGTGTATGACATCAAAATACCGCGAGAGCGATTCTAAAGCACAAAGGAGTCGCCTGCTCTCTAAGCTCTTGCGGTTTTATAATGGATGATGTCTGATGGTGATGAACTGAACTGTTTTCTGTTTGAAAATATTTAAAAATGTCATTTATTCCTGTGATTGTAAAGCTGCATTTTTAGCATCATTACTCCAGTCTTCAGTGTCACATGATCCTTCAGAAATCATGCTAAAATGATGATTTGATGCTCAAGAAACATTTCTTATTATTCATGTTGAAAACAGTTTCACGTTTGTGTGGAAACTTGATTTATTTGAAATATAATTTATTGTAACATTAGCAATGTCTTTACTGTCATATTTTATCAAGGTGACCAAATAATTGTAGGCGCCCTTTGACTTCCATAGAATGAAAAAAAAAACAAAACAAAAAAAACGATGGAAGTCAATGAGGACCTAAAACTGCTTACTAGCATTCTTTAAAATATCTTCTTTTGTGTTCCACAGATAGTAAATGATGACAGAATTTTCGTTTTCGATGAACTATAAATTCTTACAGACCCAGAGATTTGTATGGAAGTGCATGTGTATCATATTTGTTTGACGTTAACAGTTTTGTAAATGTAATGTACAGGCCAAAACAACAGACATAAGATTAATACTATAAAGTATAGGGAAAGTTATTTTATTATTATTATTATTTTTATTTTTTTTGCAGATTTGACAATAATCTTTTTTTTTATACAAGAAACTGAAATTGTTAACAAATTAATGCATTAATAACTAAAAAAAGTAATTAAGCATTTCATCTAAACATAATTTTTTTAATAATTTAACAGTCCTGCAATTAGGATTAATTGTGTCAGAATATCAGAATTAAGATTTTGTTCTAAACTACTATTTGATCCTGAAGAAGTCAATTTAAGTTTATCAGACTTTTTTTTAGGAGAGAGGTCACAGGATCAAGCTCCTTTCCCTTAAGAATTATGTTCTCCAGCTAGTCTCAAACTAAAGGAAACAGATGAGGGCATCTTTATGCTGTTTTATAACAAAGTTCGGGAGGAGCAGTCGCAGTTCATTACCCTGATTAACACAAGTGGAGACCAATCAGTAATCAACTCATGACAAGTTAGAAATAACAGCAGAACCTACCTCTGTTCATTGACTGTTTTCAGCATCCCTCCTCCACCCCATTTCTCCTCACTTATAGATCCATCTACCCTTACCACAACCGGGGGGAGTACTCTGGGTTCAGGCCACATCCTGAGCTTGGAGTCCTCCACCCGGACAGCACGCCAAATACGCATAACCTTACTGTATTAATATACGTAGATGTGAACTCGTGAAATACAATTAAAAGGTTTCCTGGCTAACATGCAGTCCAAACTACCAGTGGGGTTACAGAGGGATTCGGGTTTAATGTGAGGCCTCCTGCTCCTAATGGACGACCCAATTCATTCTACCTACAGGTGTCATATCAGTCATAATTACAACAAATAACCTAAACCAGATGCATGCCATCATTTCCAGTCATAAACCCCCAAAACTGAGCCCAGCCAGAGGTAAGACTGCTTGCCCTATTGTTTTTTAAGCAGCCTGTTTTGGACCCACATCTCACTAATTATATATGTGTAGGGTTGTGGCATTTGTAGTCACGCACATGTTAGTCGTTGTGTTTTCAGACAATGAATCTGTAAGGGAACAATGAATACATCTGATAACACATGCCTCTTGCAGGACACCAATAAGTTCGGTGCTAGTGACATTATAATGGAGAGGCTGTTCCTGAAGACCTTTGTAACCAAGTGAGGCTGATTTTGTTTTAATAAAGTGAAAAATCAGTTTTTTTTTTCAGTGATGTTCATGCCCCTATACTTTTGATCGGTATTTCCTTTGGAGCTGTCCCAGAGCTGGCTGAAAACCCCGAGCAGGCCCCATGCAGAATGAAATTTAACAAAGGAAAAATCAGTTCATGTTCAGCTTGTTCTTTTCAAGGAGGAGGAAAGAGTATGTTATCGGACAAATCTCAGGCATATTCTTGCTCTACTCTTTAAAGGCATTAAAGGCTGACCTTAAAATGCTAATTCTATTATTTACTCACCATCATATCATTTCAATCATGCATGACTTACTTTGAAAGACTTATTTTTAAAAAGATGATGGTAAAACAAATCTTTATATATATATATATATATATATATATATATATATATATATATATATATATATATATATATAAAAAAATATATATATATATATATATATATATATATATATATATATATATATATATATATATATATATATATATTTAAAATGGCAAAAAAAGTTTCATTTTCGGGTAAACTGATATTGAATTAATTAATTTAAATACCACTGAAATTATTAATAATACCATACATTACACAGAAAAAAAAAAAAAAAAAAACGGCAAGAGATCCCATATTTATAAATTTTGAATTAGGTTTTTTTATATATATTTTCAGTATTTTTTATAATGTGCTTTTGTCTATTTAGCTTTTTTCTATATTTATTTTTATTTCTACTTGTCATTTTCAGTTTTAGTTTGAGTAATTTAGGTACATAAGGATATATCATACTGATATGTTCACTGAATATAAACCTAACAGAGCACTCAGATCATTAGGATTGAGTCAGTTAGAAATACCAAGGGTTCACACAAAACAAGGGGAGTCCTCCTTTAGTTACTATGCTGCCTGCAGCTGGAATCAGCTTCCAGAAAAGATCAGATGTGCTAAAACACTAGTCACATTTAAATCTAGATTAAAATCCCATCTGTTTAGCTGTGCATTTATTGAATGAGCACTGTGCAATGTCCGAACCGATTGAACTGTATTTTACATGCTCACTGTATTTTATGTCAAATCATTATATATTTTTAAATGTTTTAAATTCATTTTAAAGAAGTATTTTTAAAAATCATTGTAAAAGTTCCATATTGCTTGTTTTATTTTTTTAATTATTTGTCTTCATGATTTTTACTTTCTTTTATGTAAAGCACTTTGAATTACCATTGTGTACGAAATGGGCTATATAAATAAACTTGCCTAGTATTTATGATACAAAGTTATATTATTGTAATAAGTAGCAATCAGATCTATGCTTTGTGAATTCCTGCATTTATTATTGATTTAACGTGCAGTCACATTTACCGTTGCACTGAGAAAAATTCATGCAAAAAATCCAGTCATTCCAATATGAATTTAATTTAATTTATCTAATGTGACCACACCTTTCGTCTGTTGTATGAGACCCTATCAAAACAGATGTGTGTGACATTTTTGGGTCATGACCCACCAGTTGAACCACTGCTGTACATCATGAAGAGCTTGTATACAAATACACAGATTTACAGTCGCAGGTTTTTGCAACAGCTCTTAATGTTTACTGAAATGTAGGACAATGCCTTTATTGCATAAACTGTTGTAATGCTGTATTGTTTTTCTTGACATACTAAATACTAAGACATGACAAAGTGAACAGTGGATTAGTGAAGTTTACATCTCATCTTCAGTTCACCACAATGTTGACACTGAACTAGCAGAAAACTAAATCCTTGTAGGAAAAATTCTCTGAAATGCTAACAAATCCTCAGGAAAAACATCAGGGTACTACAACTAAATACATCCAATTAAAGTTTTACGAGCAGCGGTTTGAATACTTGAGAACATGAGCAAAGGTCATGCGAAGTCCGGATGAATTTGGGGTGAATAAAGCCTCTCCACAAATATGTGTAAGCAAGCACTTGGAGTGAAAAGCCACAGAAATAAGTTGCATGACTTACTGAGAGGGGCAAAATATTTCAACACATGCATATTTCTAAATCTGGGGAATTAAATGTTACATGCAGTCTTCTGAAGCCAATGTGATGCCTGAGACGAGACTTAAAACCTTTGGCACGGAAATCAAGGGGATGATATATCTAGAGACTAAATGCCAACCCAATGGCACCAAGTGTAACTGATATTTGATTGAGGTGAACTGCTGAGGGATTCTTAGAGAAGGGGAAAATTCAGCTAAAATTACCACACATATAACGATTTCCAAATCTTCAGAATCACAGTATCTCAATAATCCTAAATAGTAACATAACTAACATTAGCAACATTCCTGTTTACACTTTTATACTATTAGATACAGTTTCAACATTTTTCTGGCCATGCAAACAGATAGTCTTGACGCACATAATACTAGAACCTTCTCCACATAAACTGACACCATCATTAGTCATGAAATTAAGCAGAAACGAACTAACACTATTGCTCATAATCAGGGACCAGCTGGACCTTTTATTATTATTATTATTGATTTCATCACAAAAAACACAAACAGTAGGAGGTGCAAACAGAAATGCTGAAAAATTAATAACTGATGGGATGACAAATAAGGATGGTCATCTCTGGAATGTAAAAAAAAACACAACTAAGGTAATGTGTGTTCACAACATGCCAGTATTACTGTAATTCTGTAAAATTCCAATTTTGAAAGTTGTAAGTACAAAGTTTATGAGGCTTTGAGCATTGTTTACAAATCCTGTAATTATGGTAATCCCACAATTACATAAATGCGTCATAAGTTCCTCTTTTATTTATTAATTTTTTCATCAAATGACAACAAAATGGCTTCCTGCTTGGTGGTTATGTGACACTTTGAACAGATAAATAAATGTTAATAATAATAATCAAACATGATTAACATTTAAAGACAAAGCGGATTCACTGCATTCTGCAATAAATATACACTGGTTGAAAGCTTGGAAAAATAATAATGTTTTTTTTTTTTTATTAATCGGAACGACTTATTCTTTTTTGATGGATTACATTTTTAAATAAATTTTAAACAACGTACAAGATGCAAGTAGGAAAAAAACAAGCATCATGTGATTGGTCAATTTCCTTTCAGTAATTTCCTGTTTTATAAAGGACTATTTACGCACTCAACATCTATCACTCATATCAGTCATGTTACTTTAAGATTACTCAGATATTGTGATTTTGAAGATTTGGACATTTGTGATACGTGATAATTTTAGCATTCCTCAGCAGTCAAAAGTTTGTAATAGTTTAAGATTTCATTTTTTGGAAAAAGTCTCTTATGCTTTGGGACTAGCATCATGTCATTGGCCAATTTCACTACTGCAATTTCCTGTTTTATAAATGACCTATCCACTAAACATCTAACTCTAAATTCAGTTGAGAGTGTAGACGTATGTTGCACAAGTTGCTTTAAACATTTGCAATCCATTAAAATCAAAACAAGGTCAGGTTTTTCTTATATAACGACAGCCAGCCCAGAGAGCGAGGCATTGCGTTCACACTGCGTCATTGGGATTGATCTGTTTGTGTTGGTCCAGACTGCTGTTTTGACTGTCTTTCCTGGTTGTGGAAGATCCGGCTCAAAACACTAAACAGACGTCTTTGACTGCTCTGCTTGTCTAGGGACTTTCTGGAGTTCAGAAACAAGAGGAGTGAGAGAAATACGGATCATTTTGAGACACTGAACATATCTTCTTAGGTTTAAAGAACTGTATGTTTTTATTTTATGTCAACACTTGACGGATTGGGTTTCAAATCTATGTATGCTAATATTTATTTACTACTAAAAGGAATATAAAGGAAAAAAATATGTTATATCTGTATTGACATAGTTCTATTCAATACAGTAGATCACATTGACTTTCACTGTATGGACAAAAACACTTCTTTTTGGTAAAGCTATGCTTTCATTCTGTAGAAATACAGTGAAACATACAGATACACGGAAATATGCACTCATAAAGATGCCATACATGGCCCATAAAGCTGCTGGGTCTGATTTCCACTCGACTCTGGTGCTTTTAGGAAGTTGTTAAACAGAGATACACAAAGAGGGCATGGTCCAAGTCAGCCCTGATGTAATATGAGGTAGCGACTTAAGTCATTTTGAAAGAAATCTATATAATTCTAAGTTTTGCTTAATAAGAAAGTGTCTGAACACTGAGAAATTCAGGGAAGAAAACTTCTGAGGAGTTTTAACCTTCAGAAACATCCTAATTTGGTGGGCCAAAACGGTAAAAGTCACTAATTCATTCATTAAATATCTGCTGTAATGTCAAATAATCGTGTTTACACCTGCATTTAAAGCATAGATTAAGCTGTGATTCTGTATACAAATTAAAACTTTCATTTTAACAGCAACATTACTACATTAAATAAATAGGGGTACAAACGTATTATTATTATATATTATCACATATATTATATTATACACACACACACACACACACACACACACACACACACACACACACACATATATATATATATATATATATATATATATATACACATATATATATATATATATATATATATATATATATATATATATATATATATATATATTATCACAACAACACAGAATTAAGAATTTACTTTTATAAATTCAACTATTATTTTCTCTTGGACTACTGTATATGTAAACATCTTTTATGTGGAATATCTACTATTATATATATATATATATATATATATATATATATATATATATATATATATATATATATATATATATATATATATATATATATATATATATATATATATTCAAAAATTCTAAAGTTTGGGATCATTAAGATTTTCAGTAAGATCAGTAAAGAAGTCTCTTATGCCCATCAAGACTATTTTCTTTAAAAAAAAAAAAGAAAGACAAACAACAACAAAAAAAGTTTTGAATGACAGTGTATATTGTTACAAAATATTTAAATTTTAAATAAATGCTGTTCTTTTTAACTTTTTAGTCATCAAAGAATCCTGCAAAAAAAGTATCAGATTCCAGAAAATTAAATTGCAATTTACATTGTTACAAACCACAGCTTGGCTTGGACACAGGCACCATTAAACAAAACTCTCCATGAGGCCTACGTAAACATACTCCTGACATGTGATTGGCATGTGTTTTCAAGTTCAAGAGAGGAAGTCACACAGACTGAACTTTCTACAGATGAATTCATTGTTTGTAATTTTATAGTAAACACTACGGTATCAGATCAGGATGTGCCAAAGAAAACAAAAGATAGAGATCTTTGACCCCACTAGACCCAAGGTTAAGTATAGTCATGAAAAGAAAAAAAAATCAGGTACATCCTGCAGTCAAACACTTGAAAAACAGGCAATCTGAGGTCACGCACACACAAATCACTTTTATTACACACAAACAGTGAGTAAGACTGTATTTCACATGTCTAGAATTACATAATGTCGGTAGCAAATCCTTGTGAAATAAGAAGTATGCTTAACTTTATTAAATTTGCACTTGTAGTTTATGTTTTTGATGAAACCAACATTTATCTTTTGTTGTGTTTTAAAGAAGTACACTTATTGATCTAATGACTAACATATTAAATCACATGTAAAGTAATTGATTATAATTTGTACTTAAAACAAACAGCACTCTAAAATTCAGCTTTTGCATTTAGTTTAAATGTTAACTATAATACACAATCATTTACCTGGAATTTACATTTACAACACGTTTATTATTATTATTATTATTATTTAAAATGTATTAATCTCCAATTAATACTATTTTGTTTTTAATAACGTGTAAACACTAAAGTGTACCTTTTCACAAGAGAAGCACAATTATAGGAAAAGTTCACCCACAAAATGTAAGTTCTGTATACTGTTACTCCATATCTGTGTATTATTTTTCAGACACAAGACAGACAGGAACCAGTCATGTTTATTGGCAATAACATCCAACATATGGCATATTTAATTAGAAACCAGCATAATTATAGAGATCTGAGAGTTAATAGCTTAATTTATAATTAATTTCAATTTATATAGAGTTGTCATAACTTAAAAAACGACTTGGAATGAATTAGTCTGAATCACTTTTACTGTGTTTTTATAGCCTTTTTTATTGGACTTGTCTGCCCATAATCACGTTGAACTGTTCTTGTATAGAAGAGGGGGAAAAAAATTTAGCATGAATAAATAATTACAGAATTTTCTTTTTTTTAATGGAACGATCCCTTTAAATAATACACTGTTTCTGTTGAGAAGTGAATTTTGGAAGCCCCTCACTTCACAAGACAGATCCAATTCTGATAACACAGCTGCAAGACATGTGCCTCTATAAATAAATCTTAAAAACAATCCATTTCATTCATAAAGACGCTCAGTCAGCTGCGTTCACAGGACTGGAGACTATAGCATCATCTGATGAATGTATTCCGTGCCCTTGGGGACAGGAGATTCAGGGCCATGTACATAGAGACAGAGGGTGGGTCTTTGCCTTGAGCTGACCCTGTCGATCCCCTTGTGTGACGTTCTTAGTTTTCCTGCCATTGTATCTTTGTTGAGGAGGAACGTTCTAAAACTGGCTTTTTGTTTGAGAGTTTACTCAACAGCACGGTTTCCTTTCATTGCCCGTGCTATTCCACACTTAATGAAACATCTTTAAAATTAGTCAACCAAACAGGAACCTGTGCGGATGAAAATTGGGATGCTCGGACTGGGTGGAGATCTTCCTCCTCTGCTTTATTTTTACAAAGTGAAGGATTCTGTTTCATATTTCAGTTGTTATCTGGGAATTTGGAAATCATGGACGACGTAGGCCTACTCCTTGTGTAACATGACCTTTGCACTTAAAACCCTCTAACGGCTCCCTTGGGAAATGCTCACGATCGGACTCCTCATATGCAACATTATGTAATGTTTGCATAATGCATAATGAACTCGCTGAAGTTCTTGATTTCTTCTTTAATAACAGCTTTAAAGTTACTCTTATCTGGCAATGAGGTTGTGCCAGATGGATTTCAGATTAGCTGCGATGATGTTGGTGATTTCCAGGTGGATAAGAAGTTTCCAGAAAGTAAAAGCAGAACAACACAACTTGCGGTGACTTTAGAAGTTGGAGCAGCATTGACATCCAGGTTTGTGTCAGGCCAGACTTACTCCAGGCCTCTGTGCTTGGTCTTTGATGAAAGGCAGTGGGGAAAAAAATTACAAATACTGAAAAAAAATCTCTCCTCATGTCTTTTAAGGTCATGTTCAGTAAAGTCAAGGTCCTGGGAATTGATGGCTTGTTGGATAAAGCTTCCAGCATGTTTCAGGTCTTTTACAAAAGATGATGTTATCCATGTTTTATAGACACCGGCATGAAGACTTGGATACACACTCAAAGTAAATAGATCCCACACAGTGTAAAGTGAGAATGTGTCATCTCTTATAAAATTTTACCATGGTAACCATAGTTTATTTTTTTTAAACAAATAATTTATAATTTTAAAAGTAATATATTATATAAGCAGCTATTTTAATTACATAGGGCAAAATTACAAAAATTAAAATATTATAGATATTCAAATGATATTGACATTACATTCACATCTGTGAATATAAATTAATTAACAAATTGAGTTAATAGAGTTAAATAATGGTCCAAATTTTGAAGTAATTCTTAAATGTTTTAATTTTGCTAAAATAAGTCTGTTATGCTCTCCAAGGCTGCATTTGTTAAAATTAGAGTAAAAGTAGTAACATAGTGAAATATTATTACAGTTTCAAATTCTGTTTGAATATACAGTACAGAGCAAAAGTTTGGAAACATTAGTATTTACTATTTACTACTAGTACTATGTTTTTGAAAGAAGCTTCTTCTTCTGATCAAAAATACAGAAAAAACTGTACTATTGTGAAATATTATTACAACTTAAAATAATAGTTTTCTATTTGAATATACTTTAAAAAAAATATTCCTGTGATGCAAAGCTCAATTTTCAACATCATTACTCCAGCCTTCAGTGTCACATGTAACATCCAGTCTATTACATGATCATTTAGAAATCATTCTAATATTCTTATTAATTATGAGTGTTGGAAACAGTTCTGCTGTCTAATATATTTGATGAATACAAGGTTAAAAAGAACTGCATTTATAAAAAAAATTAAAAAATTAAAAATAAAAATTCTAATAATATATATTCTAATAATATATTTTCTTTACTATCACTTTTTTATCAATTTAACACATCCTTGCTGAATAAAAGTATTGATTTTATAAAAAAAAAAAAAAAAAAAATTTTTTTACTGACCCCAAATTACTGACCAGTAGTGTATATTATTATGACAAAATATTTATATTTTAAAAACATAGCTTTTTTTTATATATATTTTTTTAACTTTTTATTCATCAAAGAATTCTAAAAAAGTATCACATGTTCTGAAAAAATATTAAGCAGCAGAACTTAATGAGCAGAAGAAACTTCTTTCAAAAACATTAAAAATAGTAATGTTTCCAAACTTTTGGTCTGTACTGTAAATTAGAATGGTTTCTTAAGATTATGTGACATAGAAGATGGGAAGACTACAGTAATGATGCTGAAAATTTTACTTTTCCAAAACAGAAACATTGCATTTTAAAATATATTAAAATAGAAAAACATTTTTTTTTTTTAAATTGCAGTGATATTTTACAACATAATAGTTTTTACTGTATTTTCATCGAATAAATAAAGCCTTTGTTAGGAAAAAAACGTAAAACTCAATTATAACTTTTGACCCATAGTGTGTATCTTGGTGGAAGGCTTTATATCCCTTAAATAAGTATTTAAAAAAATAATGTTTAGGCACACATTCATGCACATGTACATGTCGACCAAGTGGAACAGAGGGAGAGTGATTCTGCATTGACTGGAGGGGTGAAGAGGAAGAACAAAAGTTTGGAAAACTTTTAAACAAATTCCAGTTTTCATGACTTCCAGTTTTCTCAGGAGTGGTCCCAATATTGGCACTCCATCCGACCCCCTTGCTTCCAGAGATTTCCTGCTTACTCCCAGTCCATCCGCTCCCTGGCATGATCTGACTGTTTCTTGAGCAGATCCGGACAGGGAGAAAGCAGGGAACAGCAGGAAGTTTATTTTCCAGATGTCCAGAGCCTCCACCCTGCTCCTAAAGAAAGTGGCATCAGAATCTATTACATACTATTTAAAGATGACCCGAAGTGCGCAATGCGCAAGCGCATGTCTGAGAGTGTGTTAGTGATGCTGGGAATGTTCACTGATAGAACTTTTGGAAAGTGCCACAATCAGTATGGCACCACACACACACTTCCTTTGAAGATTATATTGACTTTTGTGGGATGTTTCAACAAAGGAAAACACAATTTTTATGTTTGTCTTAGGATATGATGAAATGTTCTTGTTTTTAGGAAAAGATAGAAGATTACGCTTGGTCTTAAAGCCTTCTTGAGCGGCTGCGTTCACAATTCAAACAATGCTTTGGAAAAATAATAATTAGTTTGTTATTAGTATGGTCTAGGTGGTAATACAGCAGATACCTGCAAATAAGGGACAAACTGATGCCTTAAATACAGGATGATTCCATATTATATGGAACGGTTGGCAACCCTATATAAAATGCTAAACTGAAATGAACTGGGGGGCCCTCCTAGTGTTCGGGGCCCTTGGCTGCAGCCCATGTTGCCCATTAGGATAACGAAGCCCTGGGCTTGAGCACTCAGTAATTGCACAGGACGATTATTATCAACTACATAGCAAGATATGCCACATTCAAAAAAAGTATTAAACATTAAAATGAAGGGATATGAACAGACAAGGGGTAAGAACCACAAACATTTTGCAGCAACTTTCCAGCGTTGGAGAGAACTCAAGGAGCAGGAAGATCTGGTATCAGACACCAAGGTTACTTTGTTTTGTCTTGATAGGTGAGTTCAGAGCCACTGAGAATGGCTCTAAGTGTTACACTTATTTTTACTTTGAATTAACTTAGTAACACACATTGGTCAGCCAACAGGCATAGCAGATTTTGCCATTTTTCGCTGCCAGGTTTGTGTATGTATGTGTGGGGCAGAGTTATCAAAATAGGGGTGAGGTCCTGTTGGGGTATGGGTGTGTTTTTGTTGGTGCTTTCAAAAATCAGCGTTGTTTGGTAAAATTCACATAGTACACCTTTAATTCCTTTAGACTGTTACATTTCTTTCTTTCTTTCTTTCTTTCTTTCTTTCTTTCATTCCACCAAATTTAACTTAATTTACATTTAAATATTATATACTAAAAATGATCATGACCATTCAAACTGACACATGGCATAAGATGCATTATTATTGGAAAGGTAAAGGTTACAAACAAATAAGTAAATAAATATCCTTTTCCAAGGTAACGGGGCAAAAATATAAAACTCATGTCAATTAAAATATTTGTTTTAATAATTTCATAATAATGTAATAATTTTACAATTTGTTTTACCTTCCACAGATAATTTCATATATTCTTATTTCACTCCTAGGACATTTTGGACCCCCCACAAATTTAACAGAATACAAAGAAACATGAAATAAGACACACACACACACACACAGAGAGAAATAAAATTTACATAATAATAGTAATAAAATATAATATGCATTATTTATGTTTTAGGGCTAGGGATGTCATTGTAACTGTAATGTGGAGACGTGAACAAAGGAGTTGAGGATCAAAGTGCAGGCTTTATTTAACAAAGTGGTTAAAACAAGCAGGGTCAAACAACAGCAAACAGGTATAATCCGGGGCGAGACAAGAGTAATCCACAAAACAGTCAAGGGTCAGGTCAGGCAGAAAAAAATTAGAAACCAGAAATAGTACAGGGTCAAAGCAAGGTGACAAGGAACAAGGAAAACATGGGAACTAGGAACACTAAAGGCTAGCTAGACAATACTAAGCAATGGATGAATGAATGAATGAATGAATGAATGAATGAATGAATGAATGAATGATTTTTTATTGCCAGGCATGTTTACATATACAAGGAATTTTGTTTTATTTTTAATGACAGAAGCTTCCACAGTGTGACAAAATGACAGTAAAAAATAAATAAATTGAACAAGTAAATGAGGAAAAAAAATATATATAAAAATTAACAATTGTATGTACAGATATATAACAAGAGACAGTAGTACGTACAGATATATTATGTGCAAACTGAAATGTAGACTAAGTATGTGTGCTAGATAAATAAGTGAATAAGTGTATAAATATTGTGTTTTCCAGGTTTATTGTAAAATTTTTATGAGTTTGCCTAAGAGAAGAAACTGTCTCTGTGTCTGGTCGTTCTGGTGCTCAGAGCTCTGTAGCGTCGACCAAATGGCTACAGTTCAAAGAGGGAGTGTGCTGGATATGAGAGGTCCAGAGTGATTTTGCCAGCCCTTTGGCTCACTCTGGATGAGTACAGTTCTTGGAGAGCAGTCCGGACTATCCTCTGTAGTCTTCTGAAGTCAGATTTGGTAGCTGAGCTGAACCAGACAGTTACTGAAGTGCAGAGGATGGATTAAATTATGGCAGAGTAGAACTGTTTCAGCAGCTCCTGTGGAACTTCCTCAGCAAAGGAAGTAAAATCTCTGATGGGCCTTTTTCACAAAGGAGTTAATGTGAATGTCCTACTTCAGGTCCTGAGAGATTGTGGTGCCCAGGAACCTGAATGACTCCACTATCGTTACAGTGATAAATGATGGTTGGTCCACGATCATCTCCACAGTTTTGAGTGGGTTGAGGTCCAGGTTGTTAAGATTGCACCAGACAGCCAGCTCCTCCTGTCTGTAAGCAGTCCTGAATGAGGCTGATGAGTTTGTTGTCATCTGAAGTGAAGTGAAAGTGACATTCAGCCAAGTATGGTGACTCAGAATTCGTGCTCTGCATTTAACCCATCCGAAATGCACACACACAGAGCAGTGAACACACACACACACTGTGAGCATACACCCGGGAGCAGTGGGCAGCCATTTATGCTGCGGCGCCCGGGGAGCAGTTGGGGGTTCGATGCCTTGCTCAAGGGCACCTAAGTCGTGGTATTTAAGGTGGAGAGAGAGCTGTTCATGCACTACCCCCACCCACAATTCCGTCCGGCCCGAGACCTTTCGATTTGGAGTCCGACTCTCTAACCACTAGGCCACGACTTCCCTATCTTCCCTTATCTGCAAACTTCAGGACCTCGACAGAGGGGTCTTTAGATGTGCAGTCGTTGATGTAGAGCAGGGGTGCCCAACCCTGCTCCTGGCGATCGACTGTCCTGCAAAGTTTAGCTCCAATCCTAATCAAACACACCTGAAGCAACTAATTAAGGTCTTCAGGCTCACTTAAAAATTAAAGGCAGGTGTGTTTGATTAGGGTTGGAGCCAAAATTTGCAGGAGAGTCGATCGCCAGGAGCAGGGTTGGGCACCCCTGATGTAGAGGGAGAAGAGCAGTGGGGAAAGAACACAGACCTGAAGAACTCCAGTGCTGATCGTTTGAGTGCTGGATGTGAGTTTTCCCAGCCTCATTAGCTGCTGCCTATCTGTCAGGAAACTGTTGATTCACTGACAGACGGAGGTGAGGACTGAGAGCCGAGTTTGGGCAGGAGGAGATTTGGATGATAGTGTTAATCGCTGAGCTGAAGTACACAAACAGGATCCTCACATACTGTACCTGTAAGTCCCTGGTCTGTCTAGATGTTGCAGAACATAATGCAGTCCTATGTTAACTGCATCGTCCACAGACCTGTTTGCTCTGTAGGCAAACTGAAGAGGATCCAGCAAGGGTCCAGTAATGTCCTTCAGGTGTTTCAGCTTTTTAAAAAGACTTCACGACCACAGAGCCATAGGCCTGTAGACATTTAGTACTGTAATTTTGTGTTTCTTTGGGATGGGGATGATGGTGGAGTGTTTGAAGCATGAAGGGACTTTGCACAGCTCCAGTGATCGTTTAAAGATCTGTGCAAAGATGGGGGCCAACTGGTTGACGCAGGATTTCAGACAGGCTGGTCTTACAAATGCGACTTACAAATGTCAGAGGTCACATGCCTCTGGAACAACTAGGGGTTAAGTGTCTTGCTCAGGGACACATTGGTGTCTTCACAGTGGATTCGAACCCGGGTCTCTCATGCCAAAGGCCTGTGTCTTATCCACTGCATCATCACCTCCCAGTGCAAAACCCTCTGGGCCTGATGATTTTTTCTTTTCTGCTTCCTGAAGACCTGGCCGGGTGTGGGGTGTTTTCTCAAACCTGCAGTAAAACTCATTCAGATCGTCTGCCACTTGTTGATTCTTCACAGTGTTGGGGGATAGTGTCTTGCAGTTGATGATCTCCCTCAGACCTTTCCACACTGATGCTGAGTCGCTGTAAGTTAACTGAGTCTTTAGTTTTTCAGAATAATTTCTTTTCGCCACTCTGATCTCCCTTTCCAGTGTGTATTTAGCCTTCTTATATATAAGACTTTGTCCCACTTCCTGTAAGCATCTTCTTTGGCCTGATGGAGCTGTCTGAGCTGCAGTGAACCATGGTTTGTCACTGTTGTTAAACAAGTCCTGGAAGGAATGCACATATCTTCACAGAAACGGATATATGATGTTACAGTCTCTGTGAGCTTGTCCAGATCAGTGGCAGCAGCTTCAAAAACATTCCATTCATTGAGGTCAAAACACACTTGTAAATCCTGCTCTGCTTCATCGATCCATTTTTTTACAGTCCTTAAGAAAGGTTTAGCTGATTTCAGTTTCTGCCTGTAGGTTGGTATAAGATGAACCAAACAGTGATCAGAGAGTCCTAAAGCTGCTTGTGGGACAGAGTGATATGCATTCTTTATTGTGGTGTGACAGTGATCGAGTATATTACTGTCTCTGGTGGGAAAGATTTTATTTATTAAAGTCCCCAAGAAGGATTCAAAACAGAGTCTGGGTGTTCTGTATCTGTGATCTGATCAGCGAGTTTCTGTAATGCAGAGCCCACGTACCCTTGCAGAGGAATGTTAACACTAACATGAACGAACAAGTGAAACTCCCACGTGAGTAGAAAGGCTTACAGTTAATGAAGAGTACTTCTAGATCTGAGCAGCAAATCTTCTTTAACACTGTTACATCTGTACACCATCTCTCATTGATGTAAAAGCATGCCCCACCTCCGCATGATTTCCCAGTTAATTCTGTTTCATGATCTGCTCTGAACAGCCGGGCAGATGGAGCGCACTGTCTGGAATGTTGTCATTCAGCCAGGTGTCTATGAAACACAGAGCAGCAGTGTTTGAAAAATCCTTATTTGTCTGGGATAGCAGAAGGAGTTCATCCGTTTTGTTGGTTGGAGATCGGAGATTCGCCAGATGGATGTTAGACAAAGGCGTTCGAAATCCATGCTGCCTGAGCTTCACGAGTGTGCCGGCTCTTTTACCTTGTCTGCATGTCCTGTAGCGTCTAGGGTGACCACCTGCTAATAAGCCCAAGGGGGGACAAGGGGTCCCTGATAGTGGTTTACCCATTTCTAGGACATACCACCTTACATGGTATATTAATAATGCCCTATTCGCCTAAACATGTGTAATTGCTGATGTACTGTATGCTTATGACAGAATCGACAAATGCACTTCCACTTACGATTTACTTTAGCTATTTAATTTTATTTATTTTTCATTACAATTTATTCACTTTTAGAATAAATTACTGCTCATATACAGCATTCACGTTAAACAAGAGTGAATGATTTATCCAGGTTTTTTTTTTTTCTCATGTTTTTGTAATGTCTGGGAAACCAGAATGTGCATGCATCAACAGAAACTGTTTTTTTTTTCAGCGAACCTTGCCATCCCTATTACCTCAATCAATCAAATACAGGCCTAAAACAATCATGCCCGAGCAGACAGATATTAGTACATCTCATCACACCGGCACCCGCGTCTAAATCAGTTGTATGGTCTGGTTTTCAGTCTAAAACAGTTGCATCAAATATAAATGTCTCATCTGTTTCAGGAGTTGCGTGCGCAGTCAGTGGAGGCTCGCACCTCCCAACTCGCACCAGAGGCTCGCACCTTTCTTTCTCAGATTTTGAAAAATCTTCACGATCGACTTAAAATGCTTCCAAGATCGACTTGTCGACCGCGATCGACGGGTTGGTGACTCCAGATATAGATGAGCGACCAACTTTTCTTGAGCAAGCATTGATTACGCGTGACACAGTCTCAATTTGTGGGACGCATGAATTAGGCTTCAAACGCTGTGCGCACACGCCCTACGCGGGACGGGTGGTCACCCTAGTAGCGTCTGAACAGCGTCGCTGCTCCCCCGACTACAACGTCCAGCAAAACATCCGTAAAATTGAAAACCGGTGAAACATCTGGTGGTGTGTACTGCCGAATGTCCAGCATTTCGTCTTTGGGGAAACTGATTGCAGGGATATAACTAAACAGGACAAACTAGTAAAAACATAAAAACAACTGTTGATGACACCATGGAGACTGCCATGCTTGGCGCCATCTTGTTACAATAAATGAAGGGCTAACCAGGCTATAAATAGGGTGAGACTGATGGAGGTCAAAAGACACAGGAGAATGCAACAAGTGATGAGTCCGGCAAAAGATTATGGGAAATGTAGTCTGTGAGAGTGGCAAAAATAATGGGTGGAGAGCCCTCTGGTGAAGTTCATGGGCAAGAGACAGTAATGTGACAGTAACATTCTCTTGAACAACAACGCATTCAACAAAAAGCTTGAAACCTCCTTGCAATTGTTGCCCAGTAGCTTTTTGATTTCACAAGTATAAAATGGAAACAATAGGGAATAAATAATTCTGTTCTGAGATGCTACTGAAAGCAATGGGGTTAAAGTACTTCACAGAGGCACCTCAGTTTACAGTGTTTAATGTGTGCATTCGATGTGTGTGCAAGCCTTTCTGTTGGACAGAGGAGGGAGTAAGAATGTAAGGATCTGATGGTACTGAAGCAGAGAGCTGAGGGTGTGGAGGTGGTTTTGACTCTCAGTATGCCCTCTCTGTGCCCTGCATGAGAATCTGAACTCTGCTGCCTTTGGCACATGATGTGAAAAGAGTGTGTCCTGGGACAAACACAGCAGATCTGGTTTATGATCTGCCAAGCTGGGCAACACTTCCACAAGTGTCAACATAAGAGAGTTGTTCAGAGGTATCAGCAGTTATGTAACACCACATAAGTATACCACCAAAGAAGAGTGGGATTTTTCTGGCCTTAACAAGAAATGTTAAATATGTTAAATATCTCATATGGACTCTGTTATTACAATGATTTGCATGAGATATAAATCACCGGAGATGTGATGATTTTATGAATGCTATGTGTGTGTGTGTGTGTTTTGGTATGCTGGATCACAGTAAATATCCCTATTGCATGATGATGACAATTTATTAATCAAACAATACAATTTAATATAACTAAATTTATGTTATAATTCTCATGACATATTTTATTACTATGATTTTCTTGCAGTAAACATCACTGAAAATGTGATCATTTTATGAATTTCTGTTTTTAAAAGAATAGCTCAGTCAAAAATGAAAATTTGCTGAATTTTGTTTTTGAGAATTTTGATTTTGAGAAATTTCATATTACATCACTTGCTCCCCAGTGGATCCTCCGCAGTGAATGGGTGCTGTCAGAATGAGTCCAAACATCTGATAAAAACATCACAATAATCCCCAAGTAATCCCCAAGACTCCAGACCATCAATTCATGTTTTGTGAAGAGAAAAGTTGCATGTTTGTAGGAAAAAAATCCATCATTAAGATGTTTTTAACTACAAACTGTTGCTTCCTGCTCATATAAGGGTCCTTTTTCAATTATATTGCTTTCTCCAATGAAGAAGTTGTCTGAATCAGGAGAGAAATATGCACAGATTAAGGAGTATTAACAAGTAAAAACAGTCCAAAAAGTTCTAAAGAAATATGTCAGTGGATTCTGATGTGAGAGGACAACGGGAGGTGGACTTTTTCACATGAGGAAGTGTTATTATGGTTTGTTGGCTTATATATTCTAACCAAAAGTAATGTTTTAAAGTTAAAATGATTTGTTCTTACAATGAAAGGATCACTGGTGTATTCAAATCACTTCTGAAAAAGAAACAAACTGTACTTAAAGCAAAAGGTGATACAACAAAATACCGACACAAGGGGGTTATCCTTTTTTTCAAACTCAGTGATTGTGTTTTTTTTTTTTCTGACATGTTGGTGTTATATTTTCAATTGGCTGTTATAAGTTGCACTGATTAAATACAGCTAGATAAAACAAAAACTGTGTCTGTCTTCATTTCAGGCTGCAAAGCAACAAAATGTTCTATACCCACTGTAAATGCATGCATACTTATAATAATAATAAATATTTATTTAAGCAATGACCCAAGGTCAAAACAGAAAATAAATAAATAGATAAATGTTATAGATGTAACTAAATTTACTTTTAAGATAAAAAATAAAATCTCTATTATAAATCGCCTTTTCTCAGGTTATATTAAAAATAAACTATTACACAGTCATGATCAAAATTCATGTTAATGGCTGTACACCTTTTTACTACAGTATGTAAAATTACATTAAAAAGCTTACACAAAAAGTTTAAATGTGTAACAGCATTAATTTTATAGATCAAATCCACACTATTCCATTAGGATCAGAGTAATGCAATAATTATTCAAATATTTATGGGAATGCTGGACTGAAGAAGCTTGTAAACTACATATTCTCCAGCTAATTTCCTGAGCAGAAATCTACCTGGTCCTGGACAAGTTGCTTGGCTTTGGGAGTCTGGATCAAGATCAAGAGAAACAAACATCACCACCCCAAAAGAAACCACTCTAAAACAGCATCTGGTAAGAATATTTAGAGCAGCTTTACTTGTTCTTTTTCTCTTTCACTTTTATCTCTTGCTCTCTTCCTCCATAAATCTGGATCCTTTCGGCTGTTTACACACATGAAAACAAATCCATCACTGCTTCTTACCAAAAACAAACATTTCTTTGATCATTTTGGGCAAAGACGAATAAATAACAGACACATTTGACTGTTCCAGTCATTCTTTGTGTCTTGTTCATAGTTTATTTAGGGAAATCTGCAAACAATTTCTCTCGGAGGAGGTTGAAATGCAATGCTAATTAAAAAAATCTCTGTTCAGGCACAGTTGTGCTTAAAGCAAAGTCATTTTCTCATGAAAATGAAAAAGCGCCTATTTTTAGAAGATGGCAACATAAAAAATAGTACAGTATGTCATGTATTGTATTTACAATCTGACATTATTTATGACATAAATCAGCATCAGGCAAAGGACCTTGACCAAACTTATCAAAATCCTACCTTGGAAAAAATACCTTTAAATGATCAAAATTCAGAAACTAATAATACACACCGGAGTTTATATAACGTGATAAACATAGGACTGATTAACTGACGTCAACCTATAAGTTTCATATCATCTGACAGGACATCCTGCATGTCTGGGTGACTTTACCTGGACTCCCACCCTCTCCACAGGGGCCTTAGATTCAACGCCCACCCCATCCGCTCCCTCAGCCGGGTCAGACTGATGCCAGCTGTGGGTGGTTCACCACAGCACTCTAGCACTTGAAATGGATCCAGTCTGCCAATTCAAAAACAACAGGTATAACTCTTTGAAGAATTTTTTAAAATAATTTTTTGGTGTTCCACAGTTTAAAATCAGTCATACAGGTTTGGAACAGAATGAATGTGAGTGAATAATGACTGAATTGTCATTTTGAACTAAACCTCTAAGTTTTACATGCACAACCTACAAGGCTTGTTGTTGAGAAAACAGACAGAGGTCCAGTTCATAGGCTGTATTTTCATTTGAGTCTCAAAGTGTTTGAAACAACCACGCTCATATTGCAGCTTACAGAAAGATTTGCTCTAGTGCAGTATTTCATCCTCTTTAACTGTACCTCCCATCTCAGTTATCATGCCATTGGGACAGACTCCTCTTTACTACCGAATCAGGATTTCAATTCATGCCATTATGGAATGAGGCACAAGGCAGAACCTACAAACTTAGAAAGCAGGTCAGAAAATAAAACAGAATCTACAAACACTCTTGTATTGCAGACATGCTACAGTGCATGGATAAATAATTATTTTCTCAGGTTTCCTCATCTCATGTCTGATTCACATGACCCACGCTGCATGGATCCAATCAGATTTCAGAGGCTTTGAGAGGATGTGATGATCATCACATTTGTCCCACTAATGCTCTGCATATCAACACATTTATGCAAGAATGAAAGAATAACAGTCCTGTGACAATGTAACATAATCATTAACATCCATAGCAAATAACACATCTCTGAAGGCCTATTAGAAATGAAAGCATATGCTCCAATTAGAAATATTTACGTATGTAGAATTACTTTTGCTTAGATCAATAAATCAAATACACAAAAAAAGACATAAGTTCAGCAGACTTTTATATTTAAATCTCACTACAAATGCGGCAGTTGAAGCAGAATGTGCATTGTTATTTTTGATCAAGAAGTTGCATTAACTGTAATTACTTTTGAATGTGCTTCACACATCACTGCATATGATGTCAGAAAAGCTGTTGGATGAAATTTTTAAATTCCAAGCCACACATGCATGGCATGGTTTACACACCTTGTTTTCATGTAAAGACTGACTGATAGGTGAGTAGGCAGTTTTTTGCATTAGCATTTACAATAAAAATCCAGTGTTTTCACATGCAGTTCTGACTTCCTCTGAATATACAGGTGCATCTCAGTGAAATAGAATGTCGTGGAAAAGTTCATTTATTTCAGTAATTCAACTCAAATTGTGAAACTTAGTTTGACAGAATATGTTCCAAACACAAAATATTTTGCACCATGTTCACACTTGCATTTATGAAATTAATATTAACAACATAAATAAAGAGTGTCAGCATCATGAAAAGCATGCCATGGGGTTTGCTTGCATGCTTCAGTGCACGCTACTTCAGCTCCAAACCCCAAAACTCTCCACACAAACCCTCAGAACCCAGTGCGAAACATCTGTCAGACCCTCTTTGTGTGTCTGTCTCATAGTTTCTGTGTTGGCTGCTCTTTGTGTTTGAAGAGTGTCTGTTTCTATATAAATGTTTGAATGTATGCGTTTGTATGCACGCTCAAATTGCTGTGTTTCAGTGTGTGGACGGCTGAAGGATTCGCTGCTATTCACTCTTAAGATCTCAGCACCCCTGGCCTGTTGATTGACGTGCTTAGGGAGGTGGGATGGTGGTGGAGGGGCGGGGTAATTTTGCGGTCTATCCTCTTACACATGGTTTGGGTTAGTGGGGCAGTGAGGATAAACCCTCCCCTTGTATTTACAGGTTATATACTGTGTATATAAACAGTACAGAACCGTTATCTGACCCTGGCATCCCTCTCTATCCTCAGGCTGATGTTTGTATTGGTTATTAGCATGAATTGGAGAACACATGAGGTCTGGTGTGGGGTCAGTGCATGCTGAGGGCACATGCTCAATAAAAGCAAGGACCTCTTATGATTGATGTCCAACCATTAGTCATCTAATTATTACGCCTACTAGGCTTTTATTTAATGGGTATGCAATACATGTTTTGGAGAAAATGTAATTATCTGACTATCACGTTGTTGAGTAACATTGGGCATTAATTCATTTCTAGCATTAGATAAATAACTATATGATATACATTTTTCCATGGAAAGTACCAATGTTTGTCCTGTCTTGACCAGTTATCGCGCAAATTAAAATATCAACAACTGTACTAATTTGACATAATCTGTCAATCTGCATTGATATTTTCTGCAGAAAAAATAAAATAAAATAAAAAGATTTTAAATTTTATTTGTGCACAAACTGTAGTGTTGACACTGTGACCAATGTCAAAAATGTGAGAAAATTTGTGGTAAATATAAGTCTATTAATAAACATAAGCTCTGCAAAAATATTTTAGGTTAATTTGGGTTCTATTTGCAACCCTGCTACTCATTCTGGCATAGTTTTTGTTATTAGATATTTAAACACTGATAATAATAATAATAATAATAATAATAATAATAATAATAACCATTATTAGTAAGCACCAACAATAATTGATAATAATTGAGCACCAAATCAGTATATTAAAGGATTAAAAGGATCATGGGACACTCAAGAGTGGAGTAATGACATTTTATTACATTTAAAATATAAAAGTCATTTTATTTTTATAATATTATTAAGATTAACAACCCCATTTTTACTGAACATAAAAAAAGCTAAAACCTTAAAAATGAAAATCAATGATCATGGTGTTTCAAACACAAGATATATATTTTTTTTTTTCTGGATTTATGGGGTCCATTTTTTTTATTGCATTTTATTCCAAATATCTTCTTTTGTGTTTCCCAGAATAAAGAAATGAAGACATGTTTGGAACAACATGAAGGTGAGTAAATGATAACAGAATAATTTTGCATGCACTAATAAAAACAGCATCAGGTTTTGTACACCACTCATGGAATGTGCCTCTGACGTGTCTCTTGTTTTTGATGGTGATATCAGTCACACACAAGCGCACTGACATGCACACGTATGGGGAATGATCCACGTCCATACTAAAGGCCGTCAATTCCCATGGAATAACAAACAGAGTGTCTGTGGGGCAGTGCTGTGTATGATTTAGAGGGGGCAGTCAAAAAGAAAGGCCCTCTAGGGGAAGCCCAGTGCTGCCAAGACATGCTTTAAACCCCAGTGCACAACACTGCCATAGCCCACGGCCAAGAACAAGACACACTGCACATGCAGAAATTCAAATGTTGGGAAATAAATTTAAACAAGATTCACTATGCAACATTTTTAAAACAGCCATAACAGATACTAGGTTTTCATTTACCCAGTGAATCAATGGAACTTTCCAGACCTGAGCAGTCTGAATAAAACACACTGATGTAATCTGTACACCTGTGGGTTACAAATTTGCTTAATGCCACAATATATTTAGAATGTAAAGATGCCACAGTAAATCCGCATGGTACAACTATCATCATAAAAAGGGTTTGCAACTGGGGAATGATAACTGCTCCTGCAAAGAGAGAGAGTTTGGCAGAAGGAATGTAAAGTAAGGGAGGGGAGGTCGAGAGCCCCTCGGTGCTTTCATAACCCATGGAGAGTGTTTTCCTGCTGGCTGGTTTCCTGGACGACATGGTGGTCAGAATGATGAAACTGTCCAAATATTTGACACTGGATTCAGGTGCAAGAGTTTACACCTTTATGATTCTTACTTTTTGTTAATTATAACATTCACAAATGAACACACCTTTTATGGCTTTTGAAGCCTAATAACAATAATCAGAAGTGAAGCTAAATGTATGCTATAAGCAAACCACAGTAACATGACTTCAACGTCAGTGCTATTAAGTTTCCAAACTCTTTTAGTCTTCTTTAAAAAAAAAGGGGTATTACTGATGTAATTGATGTTTTAGAATATCTTTAACTTGTGCTCACCACAGACATTATTTCAGGCATTTAGCCAAAGAAAAGATAAACAAAAAATCCATTCCATACTCTATACTTCCATACTTTTAATTAATTTCTAGGTTTTGACCAAAAAAAGTACATCATCTCTGCAGCACACTAAGACGTCCAGTACTGTTTGTTTCCCAGTGTTCTTCGAAATATCTTCTTTTGTGTTCTGCAGAAAGGTGTACCGCATGAGGGTGAATAATAAATGCACAAGTAACTAATTTTTGTGTGACTTTCTCTTTAAAGCTAGACTTGCCCATCTGTCAGGTAACCAAAGTATCCAGTGGCAGAGGCACCAGGTGGGCTGCAGATCCCCCAATTTTAGCCCACTGAACTTAACTTATGGCGCTTTTCCACTGCATGGCAGTGCATGGTACAGTTCGGTACTGTTCACTTATGTGGTGGTTTTTCCATTGGATCCAGCGAGAGCTTGATGGGGCGACGCGGAATGAAAAGGTTTTTCAGGAGTCACGGCAGCACTGCAACTGTAATGAGATGTGAATAATCCACCCCACACTAAAGCAGTACTAAACTGCAGTGGAAATGCAAACCAAGCCAAGCCGTACCATACCGAGCCGTGCTGAGTCAAGTCGTAACACAGACTGGTTTTTAATGAACTCCAAAACCTACTTTTCTAGTTGCAGGTTTTTTTAGAGCTAGATTTAAAATCTGCAGTAAGGTAGGTCATCTTGGGTGTCCCAGTTTTGTGAACTAAGCTCATGTGGTATATGAACTATCTATAAATTAACTGGTTTTATTAGGTCAAATATATTATGAAATTTGATTTGATCAATCAGACCACTTCACTTCATAGGGTAAAAATAAAGGTTTTTATTAGCATCTATGCTTCCTTTAAGAACTTTTAACACATGGAAACTTTTAACTTCACAGTAGTAAGTTTCCTGTTGACTGTTAAAATATCCTTGAAAAGGTGCTTAAGACCCGTTTCTTCTGGGAACCCACAATTGTTCTTATATGGCATCATTGCAAGATTTTACAGTCTTTATTTGAAGACTGTATACAAAATAAATTCATTTTGAGGGGTAGTTCATGTACAAATAACTCTATCTGCACGCATCCACTATTTACAGTGAAAGTTACCTAGCAGCATAAGCATAACCTTCAAAACATTTATGAGATAAGCCATTGCTGTGTCATGATGTCAGCATCCAACAGTCCACATATACTGCCAAACTTGCTCTAGTGCCACCGTCCAGTGGTCTATCCATCATGAAACAATCGATCCCCAACCTACACATATACACATATTGAACCACACACTCTAATTCAACAGCTGTTGTTTAGAGTCGAGAAGCATAACGTTTCACACAAGGTCGAAGGTTGTCTTCATGCAACAAATGTTAGATTCACAAATCCAGATCTGGTTAAGTGAACCCATGTGTGTGTGTGCGCTAATGATGACATGAACACTGAGTTCAGTTTATTGTGGTAATCCGACTTAAAGGCAGGCATTTTTAAAGCGAGTAGTGATCTGCCAGTCAAACGTTGGGGTGCATGAGGACTTTCTACATATAAATCAATCAAAGATCAAAAACCCTGACTCACTCATCTCTTTCCTTGGGAAAGAGGCCTTTAGAATATTAGCTCATAAACATGCCTTCAAAAGCCACAGAATACCCAGCCTGGAGTCTCATCAAAGCCTCAGATTAGTTTTTATTTCATTAGATATCTATTTTCCTGTCAGTTGCTAAGCCTTTAAATGCCTTTTAAGAGATGCTTGAGCTTGTCACCACAATGAGTTGATCTCTGTGTCCAGTTTTATCAAAACCATCTATGCTACGAATGGACATTAGTTCAGTCAAACAAAAGTTGTGTGAAACACTATAATCATAACTGGACAGAAAGTTAGTCCAAACTCAACACTGAGCGATATAACAGTTTGCATTTTGGCAATGTTCAATCAGGGAATTACAGGGATAATTCACTCTCAATTATTTTGATATTTCTGTCATAATTTCCTCACCTTCATGTCATTCCAAAACCTCAAAATGCAAACAATAACAATAACTAGACCTCAAATAAAGATGTGGCTTTAGAAGTTAATTTTATTTTCATATAGACAACAAATGTTTTTTTTCAATGCCATAGAAGACCAGTTTTGGTTTCTCCAAAGAACTTTTCAGTAAAATTTCTAGATAGAACCATTTTTAGATATGAAGGACCCTTTACCACTATAAATAACCTTTTGTGCAATGGAAATATTCCATGGATGTTAACAATGGGTAAAGCATGTTCTGAAATGCTAAAAAAAGATGGTAAAGGTTAAATGCAGTGTGAAAAGCCTGTTAGAATAATGATTCATAAACCCTCAAAACCTGTAAACACACGTGGCAGGTTTACTCTCTGCTTAGTGTTATAAAAAGACAAGCATTCTCCACAAGACCATTTTTGGACCTCCAGGGTGTTTGAAATCATGACCCTAAGATTTGCCTCGGGACTTGGAAAGATGGAATGATTATGTAAAGGTGCTTACTATGCTGCCTCAGGACAACTATATTATAGGCTCTGGATCTTATCCCCAGCTGACACTTTCAGCATATCATTAAGGAAATATTGTCCCTCTTGGCTAGTTTAAGTAAAATATCTATTGAACAATTTTAGCACAGCTATATCTGCAGGTTCTACAAATGGCATTTCTTAAAAAAAATTGTTTATGTAAATACATCTGCAGTCACTCTCTTACAGATTAATGTAAAGCCCTACTGAGATTCTTGTAAACATTACACAAACTACAGGATTTTCAGATACATTTAAGTAAATAATAAAGTTAGTTAAGTCAAAAAAATTTTTTTCAGTAATGGCTTTTTGTGACACTATTTTAATAACAATAATTATACAGCTAATTAGTTAGGAGCATCTGAAGTTGGCTACATACAGTTACTACCATTCAAACGTTTGTTTTTTATTTATTTTATGATTTGCTTTTTTTATTATTATGTTTTTGAAAGAATTATTTTATACTAACCAAATTTTAATTTATTTGAATATTAGTAGAATTGAAAACAACTGTTTTCTTTCTTTAATATATATATATATATATATATATATATATATATATATATATATATATATATATATATATATATATATATATATATATGAAATATAATTTATTCCTCTGGTTGATTATTCCAGTCTTCAATGTCACATTTATAGACATTCTGAACTCTATTGGTGTTAGACAACATGTTTCAGGACCTACTCATTGTCGAAATCATACTCTAGATTTAATACTGTCACATGGAATTGATGTTGATAGTGTTGAAATTATTCAGCCAAGTGATGATATCTCAGAACATTATTTAGTTCTGTGCAAACTTCATATAGCCAAAATTGTAAATTCTACTTCTTGTTACAAGTATCGAAGAACCATCACTTCTACCACAAAAGACTGCTTTTTAAGTTATCTTCCTGATGTATCCAAATTCCTTAGCATATCCAAAACCTCAGAACAACTTGATGATGAAACAGAAACTATGGACTCTCTCTTTTCTAGCACTTTAATTAAATACAGTTGCTCCTTTACGCTTAAGGAAGGTTAAGGAAAACAGTTTGACACCATGGTATAATGAGCATACTCGCACCCTAAAGAGAGCAGCCCGAAAAATGGAGCGCAGCTGGAGGAAAACAAAACTAGAGGTATTTCGTATTGCTTGGCGGGAAAGTAGCATATCCTATAGAAAAGCATTAAAAACTGCTAGATCTGATTACTTTTCTTCTCTTTTAGAAGAAAACAAAAATAACCCCAGGTATTTATTCAATACAGTGGCTAAATTAACAAAAAATAAAGCCTCAACAAGTGTTGACATTTGCCAACACCACAACAGTAATGACTTTATGAACTACTTTACTTCTAAAATCGATACTATTAGAGATAAAATTGCAACCATTCAGCCTTCAGCTACAGTATCACATCAGACAGTGCACTATAGACACCCTGAGGAACAGTTCCACTCATTCTCTACTATAGGAGTTAAACTTGTTAAATCATCTAAACCAACAACATGTATGTTAGACCCTATACCATCTAAGCTCCTAAAAGAGGTGCTTCCAGAAGTCATAGGTCCTCTTCTGACTATTATTAATTCCTCATTGTCATTAGGATATGTCCCCAAAACCTTCAAACTGGCTGTTATTAAGCCTGTCATAAAAAAAACACAACTTGACCCCAAAGAACTTGTTAATTATAGACCAATCTCGAATCTCCCTTTTCTGTCCAACATACTAGTAAAGGTGGTATCCTCACAATTATATTCCTTCTTAGAGAAAAATGGTATATGTGAGGATTTCCAGTCAGGATTTAGACTGTATCATAGTACTGAGACTCTCCTTAGAGTTACAAATGATCTGCTCTTATCATCTGATCGTGGGTGTATTTCTCTATTAGATCTTAGTGCTGCGTTTGACACAATTGACCACAGCATTCTTTTGCATAGACTTGAACACTTTGTTGGCATCAGTGGAAGTGCATTAGCATGGTTTAAATCGTACTTATATGACCGCCATCAGTTCGTAGCTGTGAATGAAGATGTATCATATCGATCACAAGTGCAGTATGGAGTACCTCAAGGCTCAGTACTAGGGCCGCTACTCTTCACGCTTTATATGTTTCCCTTGGGAGATATCATCAGGAAACATGGTGTTAGCTTTCACTGTTATGCTGATGATACTCAGCTCTATATTTCCTCGCAGCCCGGTGAAACACACCAATTTGAAAAACTAATGGAATGCATAGTTGATATAAAAAATTGGATGACTAGTAATTTCTTACTGCTAAATTCAGAAAAAACAGAGGTGTTAATTATAGGGCCTAAAAACTCTGCTTGTAATAACCTAGAACACTGTCTAAGACTTGATGGTTGCTCTGTCAGTTCTTCGTCATCAGTTAGGAACCTAGGTGTGCTATTTGATCGCAATCTTTCCTTAGAAAGCCAAGTTTCTAGCATTTGTAAAACTGCATTTTTACATCTCAAAAATATATCTAAATTGCGGCCTATGCTCTCAATGTCAAATGCAGAAATGTTAATCCATGCATTTATGACCTCAAGGTTAGATTATTGTAATGCTTTATTGGGTGGTTGTTCTGCACGCTTAGTAAACAAACTACAGCTAGTCCAAAATGCAGCAGTTCTCAAAACTCAGGCAATTTGATAATACCTAGAATATCAAAATCAACTGCGGGCGGCAGATCCTTTTTCTATCTGGCGCCTAAACTCTGGAATAACCTACCTAACATTGTTCGGGAGGCAGACACACTCTTGCAGTTTAAATCTAGATTAAAGACCCATCTCTTTAACCTGGCATACACATAACATACTAATATGCTTTTAATATCCAAATCCGTTAAAGGATTTTTAGGCTGCATTAATTAGGTAAACCGGAACCGGAAACACTTCACATAACACCGTACTTGCTACATCATTAGAAGAATGGCATCTACGCTAATATTTGTCTGTTTTTCTCTTGTTCCGAGGTCACCGTGGCCACCAGATCCAGTCTGTATCTAGATCAGAGGGTCACTGCAGTCGCCCGGATCCAGTACGTATCCAGACCAGACGGTGGATCAGCACCTAGAAAGGACCTCTACTGACCAGAAAGACAGCGGAGACCAGGACAACTAGAGCCCCAGATAAAGATCCCCTGTAAAGACCTTGTCTCAGAGGACCACCAGGACCAGACCACAGGAAACAGATGATTCTTCTGCACAATCTGAGTTTGCTGCAACCTGGAATTGAACTACTGGTTTCGTCTGGTCGGAGGAGAACTGGCCCCCCAACTGAGCCTGGTTTCTCCCAAGGTTTTTTTCTCCATTCTGTCACCGATGGAGTTTCGGTTCTTTGCCGCTGTCGCCTCTGGCTTGCTTAGTTGGGGTCACTTCATCTACAGCGATATCATTGACTTGATTGCAAATAAATGCACAGACACTTTTTAAACTGAACAGAGATGACATAACTGAATTCAATGATTAACTGCCTTTAACTATCATTTTGCATTATTGAGACACTGTTTTCGAAATGAATGTTGTTCAGTGCTTTGACGCAATGTATTTTGTTTAAAGCACTATATAAATAAAGGTGATTGATTGATTGACATGATCCTTCCGAAATAATTGTATACTGCTTAACATTTTTGTAGAAACTGAGATAAAAAAAAAAAAAATTAGGATTCTTTGTAAATAATATCATTTGAAAGAGAAATCTTTTGTAATATTGTAAGTATCTTTACTGTCACTTTTGGTTTATGTGGCCTTGCTGAATACCAAAATAAATCTTACTGACCTCAAACCAGTGTTAATTTTGACACGAAATTTTAATTTAGTTTTAGTCTTAGTCTTTTGACTACAATTCTTTTTAGTTTTAGTCAAGTTTTAGTCATCTGATTTGTTTTAATTTTAGTCTTATTTTAGTCGACTAAAATTGCTTGGTATTTTAGTCGACTAAAATAAGACTAAAATCAATAACAGATTTACTAGACAATTTTTTACAGCTGGTATAGGAAACAAACTTAACCAAAATATATAAAACACAAATTCAACTTTATTTCAACACAACTGTGTCTTTATTTCGATTCAAAAGCTTTTAAGCAGCAACAAACACTGTCATGATAATGTAAACAATAACTAGCTGCCAATTGACCATCAATAAAAGAAAAATAAAGTTAGGTCCAGGACCTTAAAGCTTACAGCTGAGCTGAACAATAAGTGCATACATTTAAAGTAAATATTTAATAAGTTGGGTGGATAAAAAAAGTAACAAGATTTTATAAGGTATTCATTTGTCTAGCAATATTGTATGTTTTAAATACTACAATATTGCTAGGTTAGTATGTATAATGATAGGATGTGAACATTCACGTTTAACATGACTAATATAGACATATTTGTGATATTGTCAACAAGTAGAACATTATAAAATATACTAAACATTAGTATTAATCAAATGTATGTATCATAATATTACGTATTAGTAGTGTGCTCTCATCTAGCTTGAAGAAGGGGCTATTTTACAGTACTTTTCAGTTCGTAATATTTAATGCTACAACATCTACGCACTGCAGTCTTCCACTTTTGCTTAGCTCAATAAACAAAAGAACATCGTTGTGAAATTACATTTGAGAAAATGTCCAGGTGGCTCGTCTGTAAATGTCTATTCAAATTGGTTGTGTTCTTGCCACGGATGAGCGCTCCGCGTGCTTTATACTTTGTTTTGTTTTGTTTGTCGTCAAAAGTGAAGTGAGCTGTGGACATTTTGTCGCTCTTTTAGACATCACCTCTTCGAATGCCGACTTCCCGGGAGCTCATTTAAAAACTGAAAACCTTCGCTTCACGTCTCAATAAGTCTTTTCGGATTGGTTCTCTTCTCTCATGCAGTCTCGCCTGTTCCGTTTTGCCGGTTCTTTTGTTCATTCCTTGCATCTCTCCCGTCTGCTGATTTGATTTTCGTAACAGTCTATTTTCGTCTCGTCCTTTTTTCGTTGACGATAATGTCAATCAATTTAGTCATAGTTTTAGTCTTCATCAGTGCCTTCTTTTTTAGTTTTCGTTTCGTTTTCGTCCGCAAAAATATATTCGTGACGAAAATAATGACGAAAATATTTAGTCAACGAAATTAACACTGCCTAAAACCTTTGAACGCTATTATATATATGAAACTTTTGGTAGGTATATCAATGTTAACATAATTTTCAGAATTCAGTGAACATAATCACTAGCACACATCACATCCTCCTAAACACAAATAATCAGGAAAGGATCTTCGTCTTATAGACAACCAAAAGACATAGACACAAATGCAACTCTAGACCTTATGCCAAGTCTGCCCTAAAGCTATGTTTGGAAATTCCTCACTAATTAGCACCCAGGCTTTCAAAAGTGTGCACACACAAAACACAAATACACACAGAGTTTATTACCATTAGAAATTCTTCCCCGTATTAAACCTCAGCTGACTCCACCCTGTAGTTTATTTGTTTTAGACCAAGTGTATTAGACATCGTTTATTGTGATGGGTTGTGTTTGAAGGATGACCTGGTTGATATTCACATATGCCTGTTGCTCTCTGGAGTGCTGCCGGACCACCTTTTTTGCCCTGGGAGTTGTTTTAACTCCCCTGAACAGCACTTTCGAATGTGCTCATTAAACATCTGTTTGCATACATGTCTGATGTTACATAGAAATCTGTCCACTTTCTGTTTTGACCTTACTGTGTTACCGGTTATGCTGGTGTGTAAGGAAGGCGCACGAGGAATACTATATACAAAAAGGTACTTTTAATAATCGTAGGAGAATAAGGGCACATCCAACATAAGACAATATATACAAACGTAGGAGACAACATTACAACATCAATCATGGACGAGGAAGAACTAAACAGACAGTGTATTTAAGCACACGGGAGGTAATCAGGGAAATGGAGACAGGTGGGGATTAATCAATTAACAACACATGAAAAGGAAGATGACCAAATAAGGAAACAAAGTCACTGAATGTAACAGTTCGTCCCCTCCCGGAACAGTGCGTCCTTGCACCACAAGAGGAATACCAGCGGAGGGAGGGTGGGGGTTCCGGAGGCAAATGTGGGGCAGGCAATGGAGAGGACCCAGGACGGAGTAGGAGGGAGGAGCCAGGGAGGAGCCCGAAGCAGGAAGAGCCAGATGGTGCTCCAGAGCGGAAATGGAGCGGAGGAAAGGTCTAGGAGGAGGTGGGAGTGGGAGGCTGGGAGGGAATACAGGAGACTGACATGCACAAGGATAGAAGGCAAAGTGATTACCAGTGGAGGTAGAGTGCAGAGGCTCTGCAGGACAGTCTCTCTTTAGGGTTTTTACTGCACCTGGCATTACAGGTGAAAGGAAGATGAGGGCCATCTGTAACAGCATAGCAGAGAAAGCCACCAGATGGATTTGGATCAAGAGAGCAGAACTGTGGGAGAGTGCTGCAAGGGCACAAGCTGAGGCTTGATCAACCTCAGCTGAGTCACTTGAGAAAGGGTGTCTGATGTTCAAGAGACCCAAAACCACCTTGGCAACCATCACTGACGAGTGTCCTAGTAAAGCATCAGAAGATGTTTCTTTACAGCTTGTTTTCATTAGTTCCTGTTGTCCTATGTACTAGTTTTTCTGCCAGCCATCAGTTAATATGGACACTAATCAATCAGCACACTTGTTTATCCTTTAGTCTGACTATTTAGCAGTTTGTATGACTGTGTTTCATGGTAACATGATCGTTAGGCTTATGATAGGCTTTTAAGGTATGTTGTTGTAAAGGTAAAGACAACATTAAGCCAGGTTTTCTTATAACTCAGTATGTCCCCAAACATACAGCTGTTGGTCTCCTCAACGAGTAACATACATTTCTGAACCTGATTAGCTGGTCTGCTAAATCCAATTTATTTTCTTTATTTTTTTAAGGTTTTTATTTGTTTATTTTGTTAGACTGAGGGAACAGGGAACATGACTTAATAGTAATACATATATTTGAATCCTCTTTGTGTTTTAATGGGGTAGGTATTACATCATCCAGTGACCTATCAGATTGTTAGGTCCTGTGAGAGTCACTGACCTACACCACGCCTCACTTGGGCCCTCAGTCAATGAGAATTAACACTGGCAACAGGAGACTATTCAAACCAATAACATTTATATTTCACTTACACTTGCCTGCTTTGTGTGAACAGCTTCCCATTCAAATTCTGTTGAAATATAATTACTCCTAAATGTATTTGAATATATTTTTATACTAGAACTGTATTTGAATATTATTGCATGAAATAACTGAATATCAAAGCAAGTTGCACCTGCAGCTACAGTAGATCTATATTTTTCCCTTTTTCCCCTTCACTTCTCCTCAGGTTTATGCAGACATTCTAGAAAAGTAACCACAGGTGTAGATAATCACATTAAAGGTGCTGTAGGGAACTTTTGTAAAAAAAATATTTTTTACATATTTATTAAACCTGTCATTATGTCCTGACAGTAGAATATGAGACAGATAATCTGTGAAAAAAAATCAAGCTCCTCTGGCTCCTCCCAGTGGTCCTATTACCATTTGCAGAAAGTCATCCGCTCCCGGTAAAAAACAACCAATCAGAGCTGCGGTCCGTAACTTTGTTTGTGTTCAAAATGTAGAAAAATGAACATAAAAAGCGAGTACACCATGAATCCATTTTACAAACCGTGTTTTTAGCTTGTCCTGAATCACTAGGGTACACCTATAATAAGTGTTTATATTCTGACTATTTTAGATTGCTTCGGGGGTACCGCGGCAGAGTAACCCAGTACCTTTGTGATTCTTCATAGACATAAACAGAGCGAAGTAGCTCCGGCTACAATGTTCTTCCGCAAGACGCAAGCAGTTCTGTTTATTAACCGCTAGAGCGTCAAAAGTTCCCTACTGCAGCTTTAACTTTGAACATGATCCAGTAACATTTGAAGGAGTCCAAATACTTCAGTGGTCAGTCTAAGCTCTGCAATATCTTCGGACTTGATCCCCTCTCCCTCGTCTACATCTCTCAGCAGGTCGGCCTGATATGCTTCGGGGACGGCCATAGTGTGAAGGCACGCCCCTGCCTGACCTGCTGCCACATAGCCCTTGCCCATTAATGATGATGTCGTTTTTAATGGTTTTGTGGGCAAGGCCGGAGCCTTCAGAGACGATGCCGAACCGGGTGACAGATAGCTCGCGAGCGTCTGTTCGACCCGGGGCATCGCTCTATATATCCTCGCTCATCGAGCCCCGCGACATTGCCGTAATATTGAGAATCGGGGCCGAAGAGACGGGTTGAATAGGGGTGTTTCCACGACCTCGCTATTTCTTCGTGTAGGTCGGGAAAAAAGGGAAGCCTCCGGGCTGGAGGTGGCTGTCTCGTCCGCAGAAACCGCTCATCTAGTTTGCTTTTCTGTGGTTAATGTTTTTTCCCTGCAGGCCATTCTATTTTTAACTTATCAACTGCACGAGTTACCACCTCCAGCAGCTCCTCATACTGGGGCGAAAGGGGTGGCGAATCCCTACCAATTGTCTCCACATCCACCTCATCAGATGAAGAGAGGTGGAGTGTCGAACCCTCGCCCTGGGGGGAAGAAACCGACGAGCGTGCTTCCGATCCCAGGGTTTGGGCGCCGGATCTGGCAGATGAGGAAGGAGATAAGGACTGGCCTGTCTCCATACCCTCTATCAGATCCACCTGCGAACCCCACGAGTGCAGCAGCCATTCTGCCTCTGCAGAAGCGGGGCCAGCACCGTGGGGAACGCTGGCAAAGGCTCCCTCCTCGAAGAGAGCCCTCCGGGGTCGAAGCGTCCGCATCAGCAATCGATCACAATGCAATCCCTCGAGAGCCGACTCAGCGTGCTTCGACCCCAGGCAAACCGCGCATAAATCATGTGTGTCCCCAGCCGTGATGTAACGTTGGCATGGAGGAACACACAGTTTATAGCGCGATTTGGATTCGCCTTCACATGTCTGGTCTTTGCTTTAGCTTTTGGCATTTTTGTCTTTATTGTTTCTGGACAAACAACAGTAAATAAGACTTACAAGACAGACTTTTGAACATGCACGCACAGAGCGCTTGCTGAAAGACGCGAAGCTGAAGCCAGCTGCATGGCACGTGCCTTTATAGCTTCCTGGTCGCTACGTAACCCCATCCGTGACGTCACGCTCTTCCATTGGACTGATTGCACACGATATTCAGAGTTGTTCTTGCCAAAGGCTTTCCCCAAAAGGCCTTGACGCAGCTTGAGTTCCCGAAGAGGAAGTCAGGTTTTACTGACTAAAATTACCTTAAATTACACTCTCAGTTTTAATCGTACAGATAAGAGCAATACATCAATCGATGCTCCCCCAAGTGGATATTAAATTATGTTGTGGGATAATTAAATATATTCTAAATAAATTACAAACATAAAATTATATAGATTTATTTTGTTTTCACATTCTTTCTTGTAACTCCTCACTCAGTGTCACAGCTGAATGAGAGGCTCATTATGCAGCTCATTATGCGGCCCTTTGTCTTCTCAGGTGTAAATCACAATGATATTCATGATAGTTGACGCCTACTCGCATATGACTTTTACCAACAAAAAGTGTCTTAGAAAATTTAAATCAATATATTGTTTTCTGTGATTGAGTAAACAAGATGATTTTCACATAATTTAGAAAGAAAAATTCTAGGCTACAAGCTCCAGTTCTCAACAGTACCGGGAACCATTGTTCTTTATGTGTTTTATGGCCTTATTCAAGTGACTTAACATTTTTAGTTTTTCATAACCATGCATAACATTTTTTTCTCAAAAATACAATTATGTACATGCAAGCATTTCACATATTATTATAGCCCAGTTTGTGCTGAATACAGTGATATTAGACTTTACCCATTTAGATATTTATAAGAAACTGAAAAAAGCACAAATATCAGGGCATGACAAAACTTCTCCAGGCCCCAAAAATACCCTTAGACTCCAGAGGGTTAAGCCATGAAGTAACAGTGTGTAACATAACTTCATGAATTGAAGTAATTATTCACAAAGACATCTTGACATCTTAAAAGTTGATCATACTTCATATAAAAGCAGGGCCGGCCCTGACCAATTTGCTGCCCTAGGCAAGATTTTACCTGGCGCCCCATGCATCACAGCCCATTTCACCCTGTCATTGTGTTCATGATTTAGCATATATAAATATATATATATATATATATATATATATATATATATATATATATATATATATATATATATATATATATATATACACACATACACATACACACACACACACACACACACACACACACATTACAGCAGAACTGTTTCCAACACTCATAATAAATCATCATATTAGAATGATTTCTAAAGGATCATGTGATAGACTGGATGTCACATGTGACACTGAAGAATGGAGTAATGATGCTGAAAATTCAGCTTTGCATCACAGAAATAAATGAGGTCCCACTTTATATTAGGTGGCCTTAACTACTATGTACTTACATAAAAATAAGTACAATGTACTTATTGTGTTCATATTGTATTGTAAAACACTTTTGCTGCTATTGAGGTGGGATAGGGGTAAGGTTAGGGAGAGGGTTGGAGGTATGGGTAAGTTTAAGGGTGGGTTAAGGTGTAAAGTATGGGTCAACAGTATAATTATAAATGTAATTACAGAAATTAAATACAGATGTAATTACATGTAGTTTTTTTTTAATATAAGTACAATCTAAAAACATGTTTGTACACAATGAGTACAGTGTACTAAATTATTAATAAAAATGTAAGTACATAGTTAAGACCACTTAATATAAAGTGGGTCCATAAATGATAATTTAAAGTATAATAAATTGAAAACAAATTATTTTAAATTGTAATAATATATCACAATATTACATTTTTTCTGTATTTTTGATCAAATAAATGCAGGCTTGATGAGCAGAAGAAACTTCTTTCAAAAACATTAAAAATAGTAATGTTTCCAAAGTTTTGGCCTGTACTGTATCCCCCTAAAACTGCACAACTGTAGAGTAAAACATTAATAAAAAAGTGATAATAAAAAATGCGTCTTAAAACTGACATGATTGTACAAAATCACAGTCTGGGGACTCAGAACAACTGCTAACATTAAGTTTAAGGTAAAAATAACTGCCATGAAATTATAGTATCTTACTCCTATGCAATAAATTGTTCTTTCACTACATCTCTTTACCTCTGTCTTTATCCTCTTCTTCCGAAATACAAGTTAAACTCGAGGACGCAATCAAAGTGTTTGCCGCTGCGAAAGCCCGACGCGCACGCTTCTGAAATGTAGGTGTGTGAATGTGTGTATCAGTCAAGAAAAAATCGAAACCTCCAGTTTTGTGAGCTAAAGAGTTGTGTGCATGTGTTTAGTTTTATTCTGTACACTATCTATTAGCCTATAAAACAGAAATTATACGCAGCTGTTGTATTGTGTCCCTTTTCACCTTTTTGCAGAATGAAAAAAAACTCTGAAAACATGCTTGCACGTTTCTATTTTAGTGTAATTTCATAGATAAAAAAAATAAAGTTTTTTACATGCATCTTAAGGATCCCTAATTGTGAATATGAGGTGGTGCTCTGCATGATTGTGCTCTGCCTAGAGCGGCGTTTGAGCTTGCGCCGGTGTTCTGTCGATTTGTCCTATGCTGTCAGATTTTCCTACCTCCCACTAAAACAGTGGGTATTACAATTCCACAACGAAAAATGCTACTGTAAAGTTATGGTTTATTAACGTCTACTCCTACCACAACCCTAATCATACCCTTACAGTACTGCAAATCAGGCACGTGCACACATAGACATCAAAGGGGGCTTGAGCACCTACCCTTTTTATTCCTGGAGAGAAAGTGCCCTTTTTTCTGGGGTGTTTTTTTTTTTTTTTTTTTTTTTTTTTAATAATATATATTCCTGTTTGCGCACAGCTTCCCTGTCAAACAAATATATTTATTGAAGAATAGTATATCTAAATATCAGGTCAGGAGTTCTGAAGCGCTCATTGAGAACCATTTCTGTCAGACGCGTCTGATTCGTCGAGAACCGAGGAGCTGATGATACTGCGCATGTGTGATTCAGTGTGAAGCAGACTGACTCACAGCTCGTCTGAACCGAACTGATTCTTTTGGTGATTGATTCTGAACTGATTCTGTGCTTATGTTATAAGCGCGGGTAAACAGAAGGCTTGAATTAAGGGCAGTCATCGCTAATGACATTACATTGAGCGCAAAAGAACCGGTGAACCGTTTTTTTTTTTCAACTGGTTTATTTGATCGAATTGTCCGAAAGAACCGGTTCACTTGAGCGCCTGCTCCTTTGCCCCAAAAGTGCCCTTTTGTCAAAGCAAAATTTCCTCGATTTTTTTTTTTTTGTAATAACAAACCCTTTTGTGAATGCCTGCCAACGCCCAATCATAATATTATTACAATTTATTAATAATAATTTAGTCGTAAATAAAATTACCAATAATGATGACCTTTCACCTGACCGGGAAAATTCCTCAGGCCATACGCGCATTTTTAATTGCTCAAAGATATTTTCAGAACCGTGGCAGCTGGTAAGTGGTGTTTCATTCTCAGCGAAGTGATTTTGATGTTTATTTACTTAATATTATTTTACAAGAACGATGTGATGTGAGAACATGGAGATAAGTTGCTGTGTGTAGCCTGTAGTAGTAACACTAGCGTGCTGTTTGAGGGAGAAAGGTTTCACAGGCATCGAGGGGTCTGGTCTTTTTTATGTTATTTGACTAAACTTTTATTATATTACAGTACTTATTTGTTTTTTAACACGTTGAGTGCCTTAAAAATAATTATCACAACACTGGTAAGGCTTATTCAGATTTTCTAATTCTCTGAATTATCATTATAAAAATTCAGGAATTAATTATATAATTATATTTTAAATGTGACGCAAATATTTTTTTTTCTACAATAGCAACAGTGTTTACAACAGCAAGACCACTTTAGCCTGTAAACTCAATAATATCTCTCTGGAAATAAATGTAAAAATATCAATGTCAATAAAAAATGCATGATATACCTGACATCAAAGTGCAGTGTGAAGGATATGAATAACAAATGTAGCCTGTCATTTGTTTACATTGCAAAGGTGTTCAATTTTAGACTACAACAGTAATAATAATATTAATCACTATATTCCAGTGGATCAATTTTTTTATGTTTTGTATCAATATTTAAGGTGGACTTATTGATTAGGTGCAAGAGTAGTAGTGATGGTTAAAATAATAGATTAATGCTGAAACAGAGAAGAAAAAGCCATCAGGTTGGGACAATTTAAGACATTTCAGTTTCTAATCCCAGAGCTATTATTATTTTAAACTTAAAATTGTCTTCTCTATTGTTTCTTTGCTTCAAAACATTTGCTGCTGTATCAATACATAATCATCCATATAGATACGTGAATCTGCAAGGAATGCATCACAATATATTGCTGTACTGATATTTTGAACAGCGCCATTTAAAACCTTGTTCCATGTGCCCCTTTTATACTTTGAGCACCTGCCCCTCCAAAGGTCTCTGCACGGCCCTGCTGCAAATACAGTAATTATGTGTTATATTCGCGGTTGTATCTAGAAGGGATACAGCTACAGGAAACCAACAATAAATATTATTTTCTACCAATTAGATTGCTTTTTTTATTAAAGTCTACACCTACCCCAACCCTAAACCTACCCTTACAGTAATGGAGATACATTAAATATCGTTATTTAGCATGAGACAAAAGATGCGATATTGATGTGCGCGTGCGCAGTAAACCCGGGTAGGAAAATCTGACAGGGTAGGATAAAATGTCGAACACCGGCCCTGTATATTATTCAAAATGTATCTTTGTATTGCATAAAGGAACTAAAATGGGTTTAAAATGACATGAGGGTGAGATCATGAAATAATTTATATTATTGGTTTAACTAATCCTTTAAAGCACAGGTCAAAATGTTATCATAACCCAACATTTTTTCAATATACACAGTGGCTTAGAGACCATGCACTCTATGAAGAGAACTGGGTGAGGAAACACACCCATATATTTAATTAAGCCAGATGCATTATATCAACTGTTCCATACAAACTAACTTAGACACATGTGCCTCAATTAATGGCTGGTTAGGATTAACATAAATAATACCATCATTTATGAAACAGGCAGGACGGGCCTCCTGTTATCCAGCAGAGAGAAAGAGAGAGAGAGAGATTGAGAGAGAGAGACACACAAACACACACACACAAAGTATATTGTGTATATAGGGCAGACACCTTGGCCCTCACATGTTCGGTGTCTTAGCCAAGACTATGGAGTTTGTGTGCCCAATTTCTCACCACAGCTATCATGTGTTTCCTCTTGGAGTGTTTTAAAATGCAGCACAATCATTAACCCTGCTATGCTAAGCAGAAGCAGTCAGCCATTATTTTGTTGACACCACCAAAAAACATGAATCTCTACACATGCCAAATTCTCAATGCAAATCATGTACAGCGATCATGATTAAGCATTATCACACAAGCATTCTTACAACATTTCAATGTAAATAAGTATGTTTAAACCAAGCCATTGCTTGTTCAAAAGATTTGTGAGCTCTGTTATTATTTCAGAATCTTCAACAGAACTTGCAACAGTCAGTGACAGCTTGAGCTATTTTCAGCTGAACATATGATTCAGTGACTCATTTGTATAATTTCTCACTGAATGAGCATTTTTTAAAGAATCAGCCAAATTAATGATTCAATGACTCATTCATAAAGACATCCACTTGTTTTATTCCCGAATAAAACTGTGAAAAATCATTTGAATTAATGATTTTAATGATTTAGTATCCGAATATGCATAAATATTAGGCAAAACAGAACATGAAAAGAGTATGCCAGAGTCCACATTATTCATGAAATAGTACCCAAAAAGTACCTGGATGACATAATATAATGACAACACGATGAATGTAGTACATCTGGTTTACATTCATACTATAGAACATACTTTTTATTGATGAAATATATATATATATATTCAGAGAGTATGTGATTTCAGATAAAGCCAGTTATGTCAACCATTCCTGAGTGAATCAATGTTTTTGATAGAGTTTTCATAGAGTTTAAACACCCAAAGAAGCTAAGATGAGCTTGAAACTGTCTATAAACCAAAAACCTAAAGACTGAAGTCAACATACATTGAGTATCAAATACAGACAGTGGGCGGCTGTAGACCTGTGGCTGACCAGTGTTTTTGTAAGAAGATATATGTATAAGGCTACAGCAGGGTGGTCCCTTGTGTAATGGTTCTGAAGACTTCTCCAGGCCAGAAATGAGGCATACAGGGTAATACTGGCCTCAACTACAGGAGATTTTCCAAAGAGACACTTTACAGTATGATTTCTCCACCATACATCTTTGAGACACACATCAGCCATTTCTGGATCTGCCGATTGAAGAACAAATAAAACAGATAAATACTCTATATTATTGATGATTTGGAGTGTAAGCATAGACAATGATCAAGCTTATGGAGGATAACTGAAAAGTTAAACTAGTGCCCTGCAGAATCCCTGTTTTTTCTTTTTTTTTAAGGTCTTTTTTTGATCCAGCACTTGGCTTCAGACTTGCATGAATTTCCCAGAATGCCACCTCACACATAAAAGCAGCTGCCCAATGCACATTCATCCTTTTTAAATACCATTAAGTTTCTTCACAAATTAAGTAATTTAGTGTCTTCTGACTTGCTGAAAAAGGGATTAAATTAAAGGGATTCTCCCTCTATTTTAAGGAATCAGTAGGCTTAAATTAGTGTCATATGAGCTACAGTCAGAGCTTCTAGTCTCTAGGTAGTAGGGGAAAGAGCACTTTATTGTACTGTATATACATCTGTGTTGTGCAGATAGGTTCAGTTTTCACACTAACGTAGCTTGAAAAAGTTAGATCTCAAGGGTTCTCTCTTTCTTCTCATGGCGTCTAAAAGAACGCATTTTTACTTTTTTTCAGCTGAAATACTTGATTAATGAAGAAATGCTTTAGCTGAAATGGTGCTTTTAGAGACTTCAAACTGGATATGATGACTGCAGAGTGCGCTGTCAATTTGAACAGATTAATGGTTAAAATATAGGTAATATGCAATAAAAATACAAACAGAAGCAATGTGCTCCTACACACACACACAAACTAAACTAAACGTGAAAAAAAAAATAGCCCAATGATTTATTTTCTGGAATCCAGTGACCAGATTAAGAAAACACCAATCCTCATGGCCCTCACTTAGTACTGCAAAGAGAGAAAGAGGAAAAAAAAAAGAAACTTTATGAAGGAAATGGACATATCTGTGTAAAGTATGTTCAAACGATTTAACCATAAAACACATTCCGCTCAGAACATGTTGCCACATCTGCAACACGCTAGAGATTCACATTTCAGTTGTTGGTTTGACAATGCAGGGGGCGACTTTACCACAGACTAAAACTTTTTTGACCATAACTTTTTATGGAGACTTTATGTAAAATGTCATAGTTTAACTGTAAAATATTAGGGTTAGGGTTAGGCTTAGGGTTAGTGTAATTTAGTCTTGTGATGGCCTAGGTTATTTGAAATATAGGATGTTCAAAAAGACCACATTTATTTGAAACAAATAATTTGTAACATTACAATGTCTTTGTTAATTTAATGTGTCCTTACTGAATAAAAGTATTCCGTTATTCTTTTGCTTCAAATTGCTTCACATGTAAATTGTGAATTTTTGCCCTTTTTTATTGTTCTGGCGAAAAAGGGTTTTGAGAGACCACCATGTTTATTTAGCAGAGTTAAGGAAGTACTGTTTTTTTTTTTTTTTGAACATGGAGAAACTATCAACTATCTGATACAATCATATCACCAGTGTCCTTATTCTTTATTCTCTTTCACATCTCTGATTCAATAGGCATTTCAACACTTCATACAATAACAACCCAAATCCCAACTCTGATTAGGAAGGAAACACTTACTCACAAACACAAACACACTCACATTTTCACCCAACCTTCCAATAAAATCAAACAAACTCACTCTCTCACACACACACACACACACTCACGCCATGCAGAATATTCATTTTGGGTAACAATTCCTTTCAAGTACATTACAGTTTTTCTCACAACTAACAATGTGTTTGATTTTCACAGTAAACATCCATTAATGAGGTAATGAATGGTAAATGCACCTCAGGGCAGGTCTGAAAAGGTATTTTCACACAGAATTTATTCATGCTGACACACGTGCAAAAATGCTACTGGCTACAAGGTGAAGACTATCTTGGGACAGGTTAGTGTTTGCAAACTCGCTCACACACTTGGCTACAGTATGGCTGGTGTCGAGGGACAGTCTTTAAGTTGCATGCAGCTGTGTGAAGCTTGAGAAGGTCTGCTGTATGGGGATGGAGATGTCAGCTGCAATAAAATGAATCATGGAACTTAGGCAGGAAATAAATCTAGGCGGGTCATTCCCAATGACCTTATAATACGTGCCGTTCCTTTTTAAATGAAACGTTTTCATTGAATTGGAAATGTTGACACTCACAGAGTCACGCACACTTGCATTACATGATTGTTACTATTTATATTTGTGCTAAGTATGACTTTGAATGTGATTTATCCAACTGGGATTTAGAGTCAGAAATGTTGTACAATGGATATGTGTTTGAATGACAGAGTTCTGCATTGAAAGTAGGGGAGTCCCAAACAAAATTTATTTTGTATTTTTTATTCCCTTCAGCATGTGTACAGAACATGCTGATAAGAACTGGACCGGTGTACATTGTAGTTGGTAAACACCACCGCTGCCATGCACCCGAGAGATAAAACCAGATGGCCAACTCTGAAAACAGAGGAAAATGGCAACCTCATATCAACAGTGAGGAGAGCAGCTGTTGACACAACTGCAATTCTGGGTCAGCCTTTGGGAAACTACAGTTTTAAGGAGAAAATACTCAGTAATGGTGTTGATTAATGGACTGACACATAACATATTAAAAACACTACATAGACAAATAACATATATATATTTTTTTTTTTCACTACAGGGTGACTTTAAAATAAATTATATTCTTTTTAACATTCTATGCATCAAAGAATCCTGAAATAAAATGTATCAGCATTTCCAAAAATAATATTAAGCAACATATTAAGCAACAACAAAAAAGTTAAATATTTTGCAATATTACTGTTTTAATATTTAGAGACCATTTTACAGCTTTTACAGTTTTCATTTATAATGTGTCTCCAAGCAACAAGGTGCACATTGTTGCCCAAATTTGTTGTGTTCTTCAGAATCTGGTAATGTACAATCCTTATTAATTTAGTGTATGATGACCACTTTTTCTCTGTAGCCATTTAAAGTTGGCAAGTGTACGATGCAGCCTTGGTGAGCATAAGAGACATCTTTCAAAAAAAAAAAAAAAAAAAAAGATAAAAAAAAGTTATATATTATACACATTATATATATATGAATATCCAATGACTTTTCGCTAATAATCCAAGTCAGAAATTTACAGCTTTTGCAACAACTTATATGTGTGGCAACTAGCCCCAGTCACCCCTAACAATTGTGACATTCCTATGAAAATAAATAATAGTAATTACTTGCCAACAGAAGAGCCACACATGTGTTCAGACTCAACGAGAGCGAGGAGAAAGACTGGAGACAGATTAAAATCAGACTGGTATGATAAATACAAACGCCCGGTTGGCATGACCTTACACTCTGAATCATTTGGATATGTATTTTATGAGCAGTAATAGTGAGAGGAGTGTCTTACATGTCTCTTATACCTGTTGCCTCAACCATAAATAGTGCCATATGTATCCCAATGACTCAGTGAGTGTCTAATTTCATTCATTCCCTCCTCCTCTTTCACTTTAACTCGCTCACCTTTCCACTAACCTCTTGACCATAGGAACCATAGGAAATTCCTCACCTACCAGCTGATCAGCTATTAGAGGGAGACTTTATGATACACTGGGGTAAGAAATATCAATCTTCAAAGGATGTGAAGAGGAAATGAAAGGCAAAGGAGTGAGCGAAAGCATGCTGAATGTGGAAAATCCTGTCTTAAAGAGTTCTGCATACTGTTTGTTGATCTTGGCATCTTTGAGAAGTTGCAGATGAAGTAAGACTAAGATTTTTCAGCATGTTATTTGAGAAAAAAAAAAAATGTTGGATTGCCTTCATGTTACCTGCTGCATATATTAACATAACCGCAGAAGAACCTACTATGGGTGAACTCAGTAAACCCTAAAATCAACTTTCCCAGCTTAAATTGTGGTCATGGAACACACATTACACTTATAACAATAGTTTCCAGTTTTCTTTATTTATATATATTTATATATCAATACAGATTCAGAGTGGCATAAGTAAAAAACATTTTCTGGATGTATGGATGGATTTTTCCCAAAATGTTATTTTAATTCCTTCTACTTCCTCTTTATCTTACCATGGATCCATTAGCATGTTAGCATGGTGCATTAGCCCCAACTGGTAGATGTCAGCTACTCTATCTGGAACCAAACAATAATATATTTTTTTTCATGAATGACCATTCAAAAGTGTCCAAGTATAATGACTTAATATTTTTTAAATAAAACAATAATATATAAACAAATTGGAACATAAAACAAATAATTCAATATATTACAGTATATATCTTCACCAGCTCCCAGTTTTGAGGGCTTTTAAAAACTTGAAAAAAGTTGACTAATAATAATAATGAAAAACCTGAAGAACTGGGCATCTATGGGCTTTTAAATTTGAAGCATTTAAAATATCAAGAACAGTTTACATTTTCGTGACATGACCCCTTAAAATGCTACCCTGGTAAACCAGTTCAGTTCAGTGTTAGGAATGCATAGACCTGCAATAAGCCACCATGAGTTGATTCATACATTCAACTGACCCAACAGAGGCCTTTCTCACCAAGAAGAGGCCGTGCCAGTCAAAAGAGGATCACTGTGTGGTGAAAACATCAAACCACCTTAAGACTTCAAATGCAAAACAGAGGCAGTGACCACCAATGTATCACTGCTCTCATTCAAAGACAAACACTGTTTTATGGAAATGTTTCATTGTTATTTTTCAAAGCCAGAAAACCAAAACTACACAAAAAAAGCCCTTTGTGAAACATTCCAACTTGTGATCATTGTACGACCAACAAGGGAATCAAGAGGTTCCCGCTGGTTCAAAAGAGACTCACACTTTTTATAGGCTTGTATAATGAATTCCTCTGTTTTCTGGACAAATCGTGAAAATTGTGGAACAATAGGAAATCTCTTTAAGATGGACTGAAAAAGCACACAGCTCAGCATTTTGAGGAATCTCTGCTAAGGGTTCGCAGCTGGGGTGAACCACTAGACCCCCTCAGGAAACCAAATCCACCTATGAACTGTTAATGAATAGAGAACATTGAGAGAGGATGAGGATGACAAGTGGGATACATCTCTGTGTTGTATTATCTATATTCCACATTTCTAACACATACTCCTATATCATTTGGACACCTCCATCTGCATGTAGCACTGCTAGAGCAATAAACCATACAATGGAGGACAGATATGGGGTGGGCAGTGAATACTCTGCTCATCACAACACATTAAAGTGGTTTCTGTTTTATTTACTGATTGAAACTTCTGTTGAACCGATGTATCAGATACTACAAGAGTGAAAGCAGAATAAAATAAATCATTAATTATTGCTTTGGTGATTTGAAGCTTAAGGCTTTTACCCTGTATTATAATGAATAATCAACTACTTAAAAGGTTATTTTCTCCCCATTAAAAGTTGAGATGAAGAAATATGAGACTATCAGTAGCCTAATAAATGATTTATTTTTTCACTTAAAGTGGATTGCCTCATGGGGGCTGCCATATTGAGATAACATAACCATCATGTTTTCCAAACCATTGCTGTATACTATAAATTGTATAAGCACATTCTGGCATTGGCAACCTAAAAATCTATTATTATTATTATTATTATTATTATTATTTTTTTTTTTTTTTTTTTTTTTTATTAATTTATTTATTTACAATTTTACATCCACACAACTAGGTGGCAGTATAAGTCCAAGGTCTCAGACATATCAGCCAGCATGATGAACGAATTAGTTTATCTTTAAGAAAAAATTATGATTTGCAAACACTGATAGTGGCAAACAAATTGCCTGCTTTCGTGGACTGTAATAGCACACTACTCTTTGTGCCAAGTTAGTAGTGTTGTCTAATTTACAAGACAAATTTACATTGAAATATTTAGATTTTCACCCAAATTATGAGAGTGGCTACAGATAGAACCTGTTTGTGTGTGTGTGTGTGTGTGTGTGTGTGTGTGTGTGTTGAGAAAATATGATGAAGGCTTTTCTGAAAGAGAATAAATGAATAAAATTAGTGCAAAACTTGCACGGCTATTTAGTAAAAGTCTAGATATCTTACACTTGCCAACTTTAAATGGTTACAGAGAAAAACTGGGCACCATACACAAAATGGATGAGGACTGCACATTACAAGACTCCGAAGAACACAACAAATTTGGGCAAAAGTGTCCACCTTGTTGCTTGGAGATACATTAGAAACGAAAACTATAGGTGTTGTAAAATTGGCTAAATATCAAATGTTTGATAACCGCAAACTGGATGGTATCATTGGTTGCGTCTCATTTCAAAGGCTGCACCCTCCAGAAGTGGCATTTGCTGTCCTCATACATCTCGTTTCAGAAAAGTAACAATTGTAAAATTGACTGTTATTCCTTGTGAGGCATAAATTACTGTAATTTCTTTCTTACTATGGTTACTTTTGTGAAATGAGGCAGACTCAATGACATACTGTATGTCACTGACATATGCAACCTCCAGAGGGTGCTGCTTTCGAAGACATAGCTAATTATTCGCTATGTGATTTTCTGTAAAATGTATCAACTCTGACTGCCCAAAATTTGCAGACTGGCTGACTTTTGCCAACTAGCGTCAACTCATCCAGACTACAAATCAGGTTAAAGATCTGGTTTTCCATTAAGTACAATCCAACAAATAAACAAACCAAAGGAAGTAACATTCCATTCAGAAATATTACTGTAAGTACTGAAAGTGTACCAACAAGAATTATTGGAATAAATTAGCCAAATGTAATTTTATGTTCTCTGTTTGTTTAGCCCAGATGATTCTGAATGTTTAGCTACATTACTTCCAAAATTATTTAATGCTCTTCAGATCTCCACCATCCCATGACAGATGGCTTTGTTTATCTATAATAAGCCCTGGAAAATGGATGGTTTCAACTGGGCCGTGTGCTATGCTGAAATACATCCAGTGCACTGGAATGTTCGCTCCCTAAAAAAGTCCCACAATGCACAGCAAAAACCAAGGAGCATTGATGGTTATGTTCATTAATAGAATGTACATCACATTCCTGAAGTATAAAACATAAATGGCTCAAGTCAACTCAATTAAAATCAGGGCGTTTTATAGAGGTACACACACACACAAAATCTGAAGTATACTTTGGGTTTTACAATGCAAGTACATAATCATGTTGACAGAAATGACACTAAAGCCCCTTTCACACTGCCATTCCGGCAAATACACAGGTAAAGTGTTCCTGCAATTGTTCCCGGGTCGCTAGATTTTGCACTTTCACACTGCCAGTGATGACCCGGTATATGTGCGTGCTTTCACACACAACCCTTGAAGATCCCGTAACGACACGTGACATCAGCGCGTGACGTGTAATGTACGAGTCGAAAACGCTAGGCACGTTATACTTTCACTGAAGCAAGCAAACGATCTCTGCGTCAGCGCGGAAAGTGAGGAACTAACTGATCTCTGCTTCATTACAGTTTGCACATATGTTTTTTTCGCGAACGTTGATCTTCCTTCAAAACAGCCGGTAAAAGAGTCGCGCGATAACGTGCGTCATCACTTCGACACGGAATAAGATCTGGCTTTTGTTCACACAGCGCTCGTCCTGGGTCGAACCCCGCAATGTTACTAGGTCCCCGACCCGGGTTCAATGCGGTAATCAATCCTGGGACGTGGTTGCTTTCACACAGAAGGCAACCCGGCAATGTTCCGGAATATAGTGGGTCCGACGTGCAGTGTGAAAGGGGCTTTAGTAACCAGTTTTCCCAATGTGAGGTGACCCAGGATTTGTGTACACAATATGCTGATTCAATAGGAAGCTGATTGAGATGCACCCACTGTTAGCACTAGCCTGTCAGATTGCTAAACAGCCCATTCTGACCATCAGCACACAGTGCATGTAATGTCATCTTTATTCATTAACATCGCTGCTCAGTTTTACATTAATTATAAAACACCTGAAGAAAGCAGAGATGATATCAGTGAAGCTAAAGCTAGTTGGTACATTGTAAACATTGTAAGTAATGTTGGCAGTAATGCGAGTTTCGAATAACCATCTTAAATATTTGAAAGTTAGCTTATTAGAGGATAAAGTGTCACATAATGAACTTACAGGCTAAAACCAATGATGTTAAAGTGGACTGAGGTCTGTACTGATCTATGACTGTCACCTAGCCATCATCTTAGTTCATATGACAAGCTGAGCATAATACTACTGACTATTGGATTGAACATGTGTCATCTGTGTTTTCCCCACCACCAGCTGCCAATCAAATGAACACATTGTGTGCAGTAAGAGTTTATCTGAGGATACCATGTGTGGGTTTAGCCAAATGATCTGATCCAGGGACATTTGGATCTTCAGCTGGATGTGTTAATGCTCTGAGACCTATCTATGGTGCTTTTGAATTCAAGTCAATACATACACATCTTTGCTGTTTTATGTGCTGGTATAGTTTCATCAAACATCTGGACAGTTCTGACAACATTTGGCCTTCATCTCTTAGCACTAATCCACAAAACGAAGGCATCCAGCACTGAGGTGAGATAAACCTCTTAAATTAGTTTTTTTTTTACTTTCTCTGTGTGTTTTTGAAGCGTTACAGCAACACTTCAAAGAGGGTTGCGGGAAAGAGGAGCTCTTAATGAGTAACAGGTCCTTGTTCGCTCAGGGCCATCCCAAAATGTTTATTTAGAAGGATGAGCCAAGAGTGGCCAGCTGCTTTCTTTTGGGAACAATACGAGAATTCAGCACATCTGCTCTTCATTACAAGATCCTTCTCTCGTTCTCTAACCTTTATCATTCAGATCTTATCCTCCTCTCCCGCCATCATACACACTCAAACAAACACACATGCAGCAGTTACATTTATCAGTACATTCAGCCAAGCTTCTAGTTCTATCGCCATCAGCTCATCCCAAAAATGAAAATTCAGCCTTTATTCAGATACTCTCATGTTGTTCCAAACCTGTATGTCAGTCCTTTCTGTGGAATATAAAATGAGAAAGTTTTGAAAAATTACCAACAGTTCATAGTGACCATGGCCTACCATAAAACGGAAAGAGAACATCATAATATTTAATTATAGTAGTCCATACAACGTGTGCATTATATTCCCAGTCATACAATATTTTTATGTGAGGAACAGACAGTTTATAAATAAATAAATAAATAAATATATTGTATATATGTATATACTGTATGTGTATGAATATACATACTTTAATTCTCAGAAATACGAGAAATCGTAACTTACAGTATAACACAATATTACTTTATATCTCTCTATCATTGATTTCTCAAAAAATTTGACTAATTCTCACAGTTGTGAGAAATTGTAATGCTATATCTCACAATGTGATTTAATATCTGACAATTTGGTCTTTCTCACAAATGCGAGTTCAATTCCCACAATGCTTTGAAATTGTAACTTTATAATTACGATGTGACTAGAAATGGACATTCAGAGACATGAAGGCAGTGAATACAGTAAATTGTGAGAAAATGGTTCATTTAATGTAAGAAAACTCCTCATGTAATCATGTTTCAGTCTGCACTGTTTGTTCCATTTGCACTGAAGCTGTACCATAGTTTCCATATGTTGGGCACACTGACCTTATATTTCAAGATGGCTAACATGCCAGCTGAAAAAGCAGCATCGTTTTGCTGAATGAAATCTGCTATAGTTTAAAAATACAGTACCACATAAGGCAACACAGCAGAAGCGTATCTCATCTTTCATTCGCACTCTCTCTCCCCTCCTGGGGTAAGTGTCACTCCCAAAAAAAAGACCTCCCAATCTTGGTAAATTGCACAAGCTAAAAAGGTAATGAATGATTCATAGGCAAAACAAAGGGGAGAAGGATTCCTGGCATTTTCTAAAGCAAATAGAAAAATACTGTGCAAGCGGGTGACCTGTTGCTTTCCCACTCATCTCACACTGGGATCAGAGGGAGGTATGCTTGTTCAGTCACTGGGGGAGTGTGATACTTGGGTCGCTAAATCCTGCGGTCAAGATGTAATTTCAGATTCAATCAATTTCACTCTGCTGAATAACTGGTTCTTTATTTCGGACAGGTTAAACATTGTGTTTTAGTGAGTGACGCAGCGAGCTAGGCCCCTCTAGACCAGGGGTCACCAATCAGATCACGGCACTGATCCCAACTACCAACTCAGGACTGTCTCAATCCAGTCATTTATTATAAATAACATAATTACAAACATGCATCGTAAACAATTATTTTTTGAAATGGTATATAAATAATTGTGAGGCTTACAGCAAGTGGCCTACAGAAACTCTGAAGCAGGTGAAGGAATTGATGACAAAGACTGATCATTGTGCGCATGTGACAACAATATCACAAATTCTCCACAAATGTGGCTTGCATGGGAGTTTTGTAAGACAAAAGCCTCTCCTCAAGAAAGGCAACATGCACTAACAACTAAGATTCTGAGGAAATCCAATACAGATCACCATCCAAATAATAGCATTCCTCCAGTAAAGCATAGACGAGGTAATGTCCTGTTCTGGGTGTTTCTCTGCAGAAGGAATTTGAGCACTTGTCAGGATAAAAGGAAAAATGGATGGGGCAAAATACCATCAAAATCTTAACGAAAATCTGCTGTCCATTGCCGGAAAATTGCCAATGGGTGGAAGGTTTACCCTTCAAACATGACAATTACCCAAAGCGCACAGTGGCTGAAAGAGGAAAAAAAGTGAATGTCCTTGCATGGCCTATTCAGAGCCCTGACTTGCAAATCTGTGGAATGATGAGAAGACTGCAGTCCACAAACACTCACCATCAAATTTAACTGAACTTGAGCAGTTCTGCAAAGAAGAGTCGGCAAATATTTCAAATTCTAGATGTGTAAAGTTAGTACTAACAGTGACATATCCCAACAGACTAAAGGCTATAATTAAAGCGAAAGGTGGTTCAACAAAATACTGACACAAGGGGGTGATCCTTTTTCCAACTTTTTTTTCCCTTACATGTTGGGGTTTTATCTTTCAGCTGGATGTTTTAAGTTTCACTGAGTAAATACAGCTGAATAAAACAAAAACAAAAACTGTGTCCGCCTTTATTTCAGCCTGCATAATGGGATTATTTTTAAGGAAGTGATTCTTCCCTATACCCACTGACTTCATTTAATTCAGTGTGTTACTTACAGATTCTTGTAGTTATATGTTACATTTACTAAGCAAAGTCGGAGTGAAAATTTTCTAAAATAAATTCTACACCTTTTAATTTTATACTGTAATGTACCTGCTTCTCCCAATACAAATACTTATACAGAATCAAATATATGCTGTACAATTTAATTATAAAATATATAAAAATAATATTAACATATAATAGAAATTAACATATTTCTGATTAATATATTGAAAATGTTCAGAATTTGTTTTATTTTATTTACATTTATATTAATGTGATTGTTCAAAACTGGAGCTCAAATACACCTGCTTTAGACTTTGTGCTTGATAATTCAGCAGAAATTGAATCATCCTGGGTAAATGAGGGAAACAAACTGATCAACATAGCTATGAATCTAGTAAATATTAGTGGCATTGCCTTCAGGCACTCAAATAAGTTTGGTCAAAGAGCAACAGGTGTGTGGGATCTTCATTAATCTGAATTGGCATTAGCATTCAAGCCTTAAGCATCTTTTTGTTTTCTAGATAAAAGCTTATTGTATTCACATGCAACCCACAAAGACTTTAAAACTGAATTAAAAAAAAAAAAAAAAAAAATTCCAGTTCATAAAGCATTTGCCCCTGCCTCACAAATTGGGACAATATATGGGATAATATATGTTCCGGCAGCTCATAAGCATGTTTGCATAATATTTGAGCCCTTCCTTCTCATTCTGGTCCCATGGGTGAATTGAGGTGGGAAAATAATTTGTCATTAATAACGAGTGTGTAATGTTATTGTGCTTTGATACTGGGAGGCCTGGAAAAACCTTGCATCTCTGTCATTCTGAGTCTGGATGCACTTCAAAGAGCACAGATGTGGAGGACTAACAAGCAACAGGGCACAACAGAGACAGCCCGGCATGAAAGACAATTCACTGGCAGCATGGAGTACGTTAAGGAAAGTTAGTTGGAAAAGTGACAAAATTTACAGACTATGTCTACCATATAGAACATGATCACAAGTGATGACAATTAAATGATTGGTACAATATGGCTCTCTTTTCCCTTACAGCTTTTAAACCCTGCTTATACGTTTCATTCTGAATGAGGGGAACAAATGCAATGGGTTTTGTCACTGTGGTCGTGTAATCTGAGCTGGCTGGTTTGAAGTATGAGGGCAATTTTTCGACATGTAGTGCATAATACAATGTTGGACTTGGCAGTGGGTGCAGAAGTAAGGCTGAGGTGATGATAGGGTCTTTTCCTGATGTCTTGCTTCCACTTTAAGCCAGACAGAAAGGAGTAGGACATTTTTGCTTTTTTATTTTTCTTGCCTGGTACCGCATGTTCATAAGCGGTGTCTGCAACCTCTCTTTCTGGTGTACAAAAAGAAGAAACTTTTACCCAGACACATATAAACTAAGAACAAATACATTGTTTAATTGCATTGCTTTAGTATCCGCTTGACCACATAAATTATGTAAATCATGTAATTGTGGGGATTGCCAAAATTGACTTCTTGCAGTCATTTAAACATATAGAATGTTTGAACTGTGAATGCACACTGGTAAACTGAATTATGACAATTTTGACTAAAATTAAACTGAATAAAATTGTCTACAGTTGAATATAAATAAAAAATCAGTGCAAAGTAAATTTAAACTGATTTTCATCAAAAGACAAAAAACTATGACTAAAAAAGGACTTTAATTATTGGATATTTTCCTAGATGCTATTCTTGAATTATGGCTGCCACGATCAATTATTTTGTACATTAAATTACTTTTTACAAAAAAATATATTTAATGTCTGCTTTAACATATGGTATTTATATATATATATATATACATTTACATAAAAAGGGCGTTTAAACCAAAGAATGACAATTTAAATATGCACTAAATATGCAGAAATGTAATGAAATAGCTGCAGATCAATAGATCTTGGTTAAACTAGATCAGTGAATACTTTAGTGAATAAGTCAAGGCAGTTTTATGAGCTGAAATAAATACCACAAATGCTTACTGATGTCTGTCTTTTCAAACACATCTTCTCAATTTCACTCCTATAACCTTCAACACCTCACAGATTTGACTCATTCCACACTGAAGCAGTAAAATCAGCACTTTTCCAAAGAGTTTCCTATCTCACTTTCTCTTTGTTTCTTAAAAGCATCTTTCATCACTCTGTCGTCCAAACAGAAGAGTCTTCACTGAGAGCTTGCTAACGGTCAGGAGGAGGTGAAGATGATGGAGTATGGATACTGTTTTTGCCTGGTACTCAAGCTCTTTTCTTGGGTGTGGATCTCACACTACGACACTCAAAAAGTATCCATCCTGAATCACCTCAGATTTTACAACAATCTCATCCATCTTCAGTACCATCATCAACAGAATATATCTTCCCCTAATATTTCTCTTGATATTACAGCTTCAAACCCTTGAGATGCACTCAAAATGTGCAAGGTTCCTTTGGGGAAACTGAACACACCGAAAAGGGAATAATTTAGCAGATTGGCCAATTACGGACAATTTTAAAGACTGTCAAAACCTCATAAGTGGAACATTTGTCTTTTTATAAAAAGAGTTTAGCGCTTCACATGATTGTACAGTGATAATTAACACATGTTAGTGCTGCTAATGATCAGCAGCGAGTGTTTGGATAGGTTTGTAATATTGGCAGAAACAGGCCGTTCCTGTGCCACTTCAAAAGGGGGAGATAAAAATAAAGTTCAACTGGAAAACAAGATGCAACTGCTAATTAAAACCCTTTAACTGCCTGCTTGACCAAACGGTTGAGCACATTTTGAGATACTATATTTTATTATGAGGAGTTCCTAACTTGACTCAAACTGATTGACCCATCTCTACCATCTGGTTGATGTAAAGAATTCACTAGATGTCAAAGTGTCAATCAACAGCACTTGTCACAATCCTTCTTCTTACATGGATGTCAGACACAAAGAAATCACCCCTTCCAAGTCAGCCCTTTTTGGTGAAATTTGCAAGGTAAGCATATTTTTATAACATATCACACTGTAAGAGACCTAACTTTACAAAATGATGTTACTTGGTGCCATGAAAAAACTTTTTATTATTAAATAATTGTAATATTTTTTTCAAAAACGTGCTCAACCAAATGGTCGATTTGTCACTTAATGGTAAACGTAGAAAAGCTGTGCTTATGTTTTCAGATCATCAATTTCTGGAGTCAGAATGTACATTTTGCTGAGAAATAAACTTCTGATTATTCATAAAATGAAACAGCTCCTGTTATTTCTCCATTAAAATACAGATAATGTCTTAAATGTGTGTTTCTTTGCCACTTTTGGATATTTTAATGTTGTAAATCTATGCAAACTGTCAATATTCGGTTCCTCTTTTGTGAAGTCATAAAGACATCTGGGATGTTCTGGTAGTGAGTAAATCTTCTGCATTATTATTATTATTATTATTATTATTATTATTATTATTATTTTACTTGGGAGTGAACTATTCCTTCATTACAGGTGTATTTTGTGTTCTTAATATAATATAAGGGTTTGAACATTGTTAATTACAATTACATTACATCTTTATTAAGATATTATTATTTTTTTTATATATGTTACTAGAAAATAATACAAAATTGGTACAGGAACACAAAATGTTAAGAAAATATTTTTTTGTAGTGCATAATTCTCTTATAGTGTTCTCTGTGACATTTTCATTTCTCTTTTCATCATTTTCTTTCTCCTGAAATTCCTGGCCCAGCCTAAAACCACTCAGAGGAATTACCCTCACAGAGTCCTAGCCCATTTTTACTCACAATTACACCCACACTTCCTCACGCCAGGATCAAACAGCAGACCCACAGCTGAGAGAAATGAGGTACGGAGAAGGCTGAGAAGTGAGGGGAAATATAAATGTTTTCTTCCTTTTTGCCACCACCAAACGCAAACCAGAAGATAACCATGCAGTCAGGCCGACTGTGAGGTAAAGAGCCTGGGTGGGGAGTTCTGGTTTAATATGAATGGTGAAGTTCTTATGAATGAGTTTAAAGGTCAGGTGAAGGGCACACCCAAGGGGGAAAAATACAGATTTTTGGCAGCTGGACTTAGTCTGGAAGAGTAAGCAGACCCTTCCCAGCAGACAAACAATCAGTGTTGGGAGTAATGCATTACAAAAGTAATGCATTTCAGTAACATACTACATTTTGCTGTAACGCAGTAGTGTAAGGCATTACTAATCAATTTTCTGTAATATTTCTATATTTCAGTATAATGTTCAGTAACGCTTGCATAACAACACCCTTTTAGCACAAAATGTAACTGTTCAAAGAAAATAAAAAAACAGCAAGACTGGAAGACATTAACGAATGAAAAATGCAGCAAATAAGTTCTATTTCCTATTCGTGGTCAGGCAATAGCTGCGTGTGGTGTGAAGTTTGGAAATAAGACTAAACGACTGCTTCTGATATAGTTGTTTAGCAATTTTTTTGTCTTCATTTATCTCCCTCTCGCTGGTGGAACTTTGTATTGTGTGACATAGTCCAGTAAAACTACCGTGAGGATACTGGCATGACGTGGCATGATTTCAGCTTCTGTGCTCGATGTCCGAGGCTATTAGCTCCACCCGGCTTGCTGCTAGCCCCGGCTCGCACTGGCCAGTGGAAAAGAAGCTAATGTGTGAAGATGGTAGAATACTGTACATTCACAAGATGGATGCACATTTTGTCATTTTACAATTGCATATGGCATTAGAGTCCGGATATAGTCCGGTTGTGTCTAATATGGATAGACCCAAGCAATTCACAGATATTGCAGAATCTGGTAAAATGCATGTGCATCAAGTCTGAGAAGTATAGGCCGGGTGAAAAAAACCCTCTTCAATATTTTGAATTTGGACTGCAATACCTAGTTCCACCAACCAGTCTCAATCCTACATACAGCACCTTTAAGTTCCCTTTCAAAAGGGAACTCCACGCTGCGTCCTCTAGAGAGCGCTTTAGGAACGCTGTCAGCATGACCGGCAGTGATGCACGGGTTGATCCAAAATGAGCAGGTGCCTGCGGTCACCCATGGTTACAAGTCATCTAAAAATATTTTTAATAATATTCAGGTCGTGGTCGGTCAGGTTGTTTGAAATAAAGATGCCAATTAAACATTAGTAATTTATATACGTAGTACTAGACACAACTTTGAAATACATATGCCTTCACTTTATTGGCTGAATAACTGGCGTGAAGATTACGCGCGAGGTCAGTTTGCAGGTAGAGATGGAGGTGGCAAGAGAAAAGGTGAACACTAGGGACGCAAAGGCGCTATTTTTGGTAAAACATGATTTCGACGACTTCATTAAGTTTTGTTTTATAGAAAACTCTTTTTAAAAGATTTTCATTTTGTAAAAATTGTATCTTAATTTTTGATCAATGTTTTAATCAATCAATTGCCCATATTTAACAAGAAGCAAATATATAGCAGGCAATGTAACAAGGCGCCGGCACGATCACTTTCATTGCATGTGAACTGGAGGGTGCCGAAACTCAGCTTGTGCTTCACAGATTTGAGAAATGTAATGTAAATGTAATAAATAGGCTATTCTCTGATTATGTAATCCATATGAAATGTGCATTTCTCTCTGGTGTTCATGGCGAGTCTGCATCTTTGCAGCGACACAGAAAACACCAGTTTATTACTAAACAAAAAAATATCTCCTTACTAATTTAGACACATTCATAATCATTACTTTAACCAGTTCTTTGTGGCAAGCTTTATGCGTGTGGTCATAATTATTATCCTGTAGGCCAGGGCTATTCAATTAATTTAATTGGAGGGCCGGATTATAGAATTGAAATTTTGAAGGAGGCAAAGGTGGTTGGGTGCCATCCCAATCTCTTTATAATCTATAAAATAATTAATTACAATTAAATGCATATTTATTAGTAAAATGAATTAATATTACCAACAGCAACTCTATGAAAGGTTAACATTTTTGTTGTCTGTCAATCAAAAACAAACAAACAAACAATCAAACAAAAACTAATTACTCACATTTTCTGTAATTAATCATGACTAAATGATTATTAATATATTGTCATAATTTTACACTGCACCTTCAAATGAATGTTGAAACAACATAAAGATGGTATTTTTAAATATATATTTAATTACATCTCTTAACCAAGTCGCTTTATTACTAACACATTTTGATAATACTGCTGATGATGTCTCTATTAAATGCATCTTCCTCTCAATTTTAGCCATAGTAAAATAAGTATAATTTACAGTATAATTAAAAAGTAATTTTGATAAATGATAAATATAACTTAATTTAAGTAAATGTAAAAAAAATCTTCACATAAACTATATATATAATCGTGCATTTTGACATAATTGCATGTGTTTTTGTCGTCTGAAGTGCTACTGGCGCATTTGTCCTAAGCGGCTAGCCAGCATATGCGTTCAGCCGAACGCGCAGACATTTAAACTACCGGTATAACGTTACTGCATTTGATATTCACCTTCATCCAGTCTGCGTTATTTCTCTAAATATGTTATGACCGATTGCACTCTCTTTATATTTGTTTAAACAAGAGTTAACTACCATAACTCCCTTACACAACCGCTTGTCAACACTGTCGCTAAAAATTGCCATTTTTGGTGGGGTTTCCCTGCTTAAATTTGCATTCCAGGGGATAAATATCGTGTTATTGCAGTCACTTCAACCCGTGGGTCACCAATTGAATAGCCCTGCTGTAGGCTATATCCGATTAAATAATTTAATTAATATAAAGAGGCGATTTGTCCATGAACGGCTTAAATGAACAACTACTAGGTGACTAGAAAAAAAATAATAATAATTGTCGGAGGAAGCCCTTATTCTACATATTTTCGAACCAGCAAGCCATTCTGGGTTGAGCGAGCGACCCCACGGAATGAGTGAGCGGAGCGGGATATTCAGAAATGCACTCTCTGCTCACGAGCTCTGACAAGCCCGATCCTCACTGTCTGCTGAACTTGCAGAAACATCAAAATAGACATAGCCAGACTAGACTTTTTTAGTACAAATTATGAGCTTATTGACAATTTTTTTTTAATTATTGACAAAATATATATTAGGAATACATATTAAGATTTATTTTTTGTTTGTTTTTTTTTTTGCCTAGTTCCTACGTCTATGGCTCAATGATGCTACGATGAGCATTTACTACTTTTAAAAAATGCGAGTCAGGGAAGCAGGTTGGGTACAATATTTTATTTTTCTGCGGTCAGAGTTGTGGGCGGTTTAGTTGAAAACGTTGGTCGGGTGCAGGTTGTTCATACATTGACCGGCGCATCACTGAAGACCGTTCCCTTAAGCATAAATTAAATAACGACAATGAACTTGACATTGGCAGACGGAAGCCTATGACATAAGCAAATGAGCGACTGCGGATATAGATATGGATATGTGGAGAGAAGGATGCACTCAATGTTGCATTTGCGGAACTACTAGAGCAGAGGTCTTTACTAGAGCTTTTTGCCAGCTTTTGCACAAGCGCTTTCGCCTTTCGGCATGGAAGGAATCTGACGAGAAATGTTTTTTTCTTCCAGAATTCCCCTTTGTTTCTAATTATTTAAAATAATAGGAACTGTGTATAATGTGGGCTATCTAGATTACCGGTGAAGGAGGCTCCTGACGGAAAAGGTACTTTTTTTTTTTTTTTTGAGTTGTTAGGCTCTTGTTTGAGCCTAGTCTGAGCCTCCTTATCCTCTCACCCCGGGTGTGATGCTCTCCGCGAGCCTCCCAGATCAGCTATTCACCCTCCCTTGTGGGTTGCTATGCTGAAATCAGAGCTCTGTGGCCCCTTGTCTGAGGGCCTTTGTGCTGATTACAACACTTAGGAGCATGGTTAGTACTCTTAGCTTAGTACTCTAGCTTCTGAGTTGTTGGCAGTGAGCTCTGCTTAGACAGAACTATTAGTTCTGTAGGCTCTGTCGAGCGCTTCACTAATTGGGTCTAGCATTTAATTGTCAGGTCTCTCGGTTTAGAGAGTCGTTATGTTGAGACCACCACTCTTAAGAGCTCCTCAACCAGGTTGAGTGTTGTTAGGCTTCCTCTTGTTTAGGAGTTATCCTGCTGAAGCCTCCACTCCTTATAACTCCACTTAGACAGCACTATTGGTTTGTAAGCTCCTTTTTTGTGAGCTGAGTGTAGCCAGGTCTGAGACAGTAATATTGTAAGATAATTAATTACTTTTAAATGACAGTAACAAGCAGTATATAATGTTTGGAACAGTTACAGTTTGGAAGTAACTTGCACAACACTGCAAACAATACATGATTACATACAAATACACACTCTGTGCAATCACAATTTCAAAACTCTCAAATATTCCTGGGGTGAAGGCCTGGAGAAACAGAGTCAAAATTCAATGGGGACTTTTAAAGGCAACGGAAATAAGTAGATGAAGTTGTGTGTTAATCATAGAGAATTCAGTTTCATTTTGACTCCCTTGTGCCAGATGTTCACCAGATGAGTGTTTGTGCTCTGTGGGCACTGTGAGTGTATGTTTGGGCATGCACGTCTGTGTGTGTTTGTTTGGCTTCCTGCTAAACAAATTAATAATCCACTCCAGACAGGAAAAAATTCCCAAAACCAGCCCTATATATGGGTTTGAGTGGTCCAACCACCTCACCAAGACTAGGATTTCTCGTCTGTGCCAGTGAATGTGGTAAAACTGTATTTTCCCCTTTAAAAGCCCACTATTAGATTGCTTTTCCAAGTAGGAATGACCACACTAATGGTGATATAGCTTGAAAGTGAATATATTAATCATCTTAAAGAAGTCTGAGTGATAATAAAACTAGACTAAAGAAAAGCTGAGTAATGATTAAACTAAAGCCAGCTGTCCACTTATCAAATACTGGAAACATTTTCTTAATTGGCTTCTTTTTTCTTTTTCCCAGTAACAAAATATCTAAACATCTTCATAACAAGATAATAACTTGTAATGAAACAATTTGTTTTATTCCCACTGATGTTTAGACTTAATGTTATTTTTTTAATTGGTTCATAAAAATACAACTAATTATTGCTATTTTATGCTATGCATTAAATCATAAAAAGTCCATGAAATAATATTAACAGAAACAACTGATTTTAATAATGTACTAGTAAATTTTTTAATTAACACTAAGAACTAATCATTATAGCTTCTCGTAAAGTGTTACCAAAAAACATAATTCAAGCTATATTTCCCGAAAACTAGTGTTAATATTTTTAAAATTTGTTTTTCAAGTAAATATATCATATCTTAAAGATGTTACGAAGATATTTTTATTAATGTAAAACAAGGCCAACATGCAGAGGGTCTCACCTTTCCTTACTTGGTTGTCTGTCAGTGCTTTCAAATTGATAAAAACTGATCATTTAAACTATTGTAAAGACATTTCCCACTGAATTCCTGTTACATACAGCATTGAAAAGCCTAATTATGATGGCAAATTAACATGAAACTCACCAAAATAAGAGTTCACTGATCACTTCTAAGGCCACCAAAGCAAGTCCTTGATTACACATGTGTGGCACAACTGAATCTGGAAAACAGGTAGGTTGACCACTAACTCAAGACATCCAAAAAGCTGCTGAAAAAAAAAGCAAAATAATAAATTTGACAAAGAGAACAGTACCAGACAGTCTCTGTTTTCCATTTTATATAATTGAGATTATAGTAACACTGTAAAAAGATTGTAAGTTATTGTTCCTCAAACCCAATTAAGCTGCACTGAGACACAGATAAACTGTCAGGTGACTTATACTCTACCAGAACAATGGCTCTCAACAGCTATAATGTCCTGTAAAATGTTGCATACACTTACAGTCCTCCAGAGACAAACACACATGAACTTCAGCTACAGCGCTGGAGTAAAACTTTGGCTGTGACCATCACATCTGCCTCAGGGACCTTTAATGCTTGTGTGTTTCCAAACATCATTGTTTGAAATGTTTTGAGTTACATCACATTTATACTTCATTACCTTAAAATCACATCCACACTGTTTTCTCAGATGCCTAATCTGTGTGATGAAAGCAAGCGCTGGAGCCAATTTCACTTGGCCAATCAGAAATAAAACTACTGACTCCATTGCACCATCTGACTTCAATTATATATTTAACATATCATTAATTACCAGTCTTGGTTAAAGAAAGTTCTTGCAGCTGGCTATTAACCTCTCACCAATAGCACTCTGTCAACTCTATATAGACAGAAGGTGCAAATTATGAGGGCTTTTACACTGGGCTCGTTTGCTGTGGTCCGAGCGCGATTGTTCCCTGCGCCGCCAGCAGCGTTGTATCGAACCTCTCACTTTGCAGTCACCTTACAACATTGCAAACGCACAAGGAAAACGCATGGAGAACACAACGCGACTGAGCATACTTGTAATTTTTTTTATGTTGGTGCTATTATGCACAGTATAATAATTAATTTTAATTATTTTAATTTAATTTTAATAAATTTAATTTAGACTTTTAGGAGTGTGTGGAATCAACCTTGGCTCCCTCGAGTGTTGAGGAAACAATGATATCGACTGTCCTATGCCTGCGTGGGACACTTTACTTCCTGAACAAGTGTGCACATTCCGCACTAAACTGCCAGTGTGAAAGCCCCCTAAGAAACATCAGCTAAGTTTTTCTAATCTAAGTTTTTTTTAATTCAAGTTACTGGAACTTTCAAGTCTGTAAAAGCTTACTATTTTGAGTTCAAATTACCAGATATTTTACTAATAGAAAAATTCTCGTCACAGCAGCTGACACAACAATTACTGTCGTTGAGGTAATTATTATTATTATTTTTTTTCTGTTTTCTGTTTTTTTCTTTATTCATGCTGCAATGCATGCTGGGAACTCACAAAGCCTTAACATTTCAACAATATGAAGTTCTTTGTTCAGACAACTGTGTTTGACTAGTTGGGGCAACATTTGGGGTAATTTTGTTGGTCTGACAAGGATTTTTGTGTAATTTCAAGAAAATAGCATTTTTTGGTATTTGAGACTGAAAAGTTTTCGTAAACTGGAAAATAAGTAGTTTCATTTTTTACAGTGTAGTTATAGGTAAATACAAATGTTATGACAATACAAATTTGTAAATACAAATTTTATGACAAGAGACATTGTTTTTGGATAAATAATTCATCAGTTAATGAAAAAGAGGGATCTGGCATTGAAAAAAAAAATATATCTACAAAACAAGAAACAGATATATTGATCTTTAAAGAATTAAGAAATAAAGTGGTTAGTGAACTTAGAAAATAAAAGTAATCTTATTTCATGCAGTTGTTTGCTGAATCTAAGGGAAATAGCTCACTTATTTGGAAACATATGAATAACTTAACTAATCAAAAATGTAGTCAAAGTAAAGGCATATCAAAGCTGACTATAAATGGAAAGGTTAGCACTGATGTTTTGTAAATTGCAAATTAATTTAATACTTTTTGTTAAATCATAGTGCAATATTGGTAATAAATGCATGAATTTTTTAATTTTTATAAATCCATAAAATTAATATACCATTAACATCATTCAATGATAGTAAATTACCTTACAATGACAATACCTGCAATGTTACAGTATAGCATACATTCAGTGTGTAAACTCTTTTCTATTTAATTTGATTCCAATTCCTTTAAGTACATTTCGATTTTATGTCCATTTTTCTAATGCAATTAATCTGAAAAAAAAATTATCTTTCTGATAATATTGTAAATTATACAGTGCAGTGTTTCAGATTGATTCAGACGGGAAACTCCTCTATTTAAACCATTCATTAAAAGAATAGTGCACCCAAAAGTTAAGATTTGCTGAAAATTGCTGAGCATATCCATTATTAAAATGTTTTTAACTTCAGACAGCTATTACAGCTAAAATACAGCATGAGTCCTTTATTCACATTAATGCTTTCTTCAGTAAAAAAAAAAAAAAAAAATTGGCCTCGTCTGAATCAGGAGTGAAATATGCCCAAATCAACCACAGTTTATCAGCCAAAACAGTCCAAAATGTTTCTCAACAAATATGTAGGTGGATTTTGATGTGAGTTGACAAGAGGGGATAAACTTTTTCACCAGAGTAAGCATTATCATGGATAGAGGACTTTGTATTTTGGCCAGAATCAACAATTAAAGGTTAAAACACCTTAAAGGGTTAGTTCATCCAAAAAATACAATTATGTCATTAATTACTCACCCTTGTTCCAAACCCGTGAGACCTCCGTTCATCTTCGGAACACAGTTTAAGATATTTTAGATTTAGTCCGAGAGCTTTCTTCTGTCCCTCTATTGAAAATGTATTTACGGTACACTGTCCATGCCCAGAAATAACAAAATTACGACTTTATTCAGCATTGTCTTCTCTTCTGGGTCTGTTGTGAGCGCGTTCACAACACTGCAGTGACGCTGCTGAGGTATGACGCTACTGACGTGTTATCTTTATTATTGGGCGCACCAGAAAACACGTCAGCAGCGTCGTACATCAACAGTCACAGCAGTCGCACTCACATTTTCCGATGCTTCAATGGCCTACTGATGTCACATGGACTACTTTGATGACGTTTTTATCAACTTTCTGGACATGGACAGTATACCGTACATACCTTTTTTTAATGGAGGGACAGAAAGCTCTCTGACTAAATCTAAAATATCTTAAACTGTGTTCCGAAGATGAATGGAGGTCTTATGGGTTTGGAACGACACGAGGGTGAGTAATTAATGACATAATTTACTTTTTTGGGTGAATAAACCCTTTAATGGTGGATTTGTTTCTTGCAAAAATGCAGCATTCACATCACAAGATGTTAACTGATGGACTGGAGTTGTGTGGATTTGTGTGATGTTTTTATCAGCTGTATGGACTCATTCTGACCCATTCACTGCAGAAAATCCATAGATGAGCAAATGATGCAAATCTGTTCTAATGAAGAAACTCACTATTCTTTTAAAAGTACCACCTCATTACTAAATCATTATCATTACTAAAAAGAACTGTCTCATAAAAGTAATTTACTCGTTAATCTGAATGCACTGGTCACATTGTAGGCAAATGTTTGTTTTGCTTGCATTCCACATGGACAACTCAAAAGATGGTACAAAGAGTCCCTTTAATATTCAAATGTGTATTTTTTAACTAGTCCTTATTATTTGAGAACTAAATTAACATTAGTTATATACATATAACTATGCAATGAAAACTTCTAGGCATATTCAAAGTGTTGTAGCTTGACCTAATTTCTGGAGCTTGCACATTTTTCCAAGTTTATGTAAAGAAAGTTCAGTCATGCCCAGTGATTGAAGGAAAAATGTGCATGCCACACCACAAGCAATATCCAGCAAGTCTTTTTGGCTTGCCAAATCTCTTTTGTCAATGCAAACACATTTGAGTTGATCTGGACACTTACACCAGAACCGTTCCAGAGCACATGTTGACCTGATTACAACAACAAATATTTTTAAACACGATTTTCCACCAGAGACTTTGATCACGCTGATGAACAAGATGAAAAATCAAAGTGTCAGCATTCAGCGGATCAGCAATATGGAACGTGTTCTGGGTTACAAGGTACACAAGTTCACACAGTTCCACCCTCCTTTTATCTTGGCACAGCACACATCACACCTTTCTCAGTAAAGCTCGTCCAATTCAAATAGCTCTGTTTGGGCAAGATCCTTCTTTGCATGAAATGGCCGCCAGATCTCCCTTTAAACGCACCCTGATTGTTTGATTGCATGGAATGTTCCACAACTCGGCCCATGAAGTCACCAAGGTTTAAGTGGCTAGCAGCAATATTGTGAAATTAAAGCACTTAGTTACTCACCAGTAAAACCTACACAGCTGGTGTGTGCAAAAGAATCACACACGATGCAGGCAGTAGTAAAACCTCATATTATTTAATTCCATCTTTAATTTTCTACATATAAATCTCTCTTTATTCCACCTCAGTCTTTTAGCACAGAGTTAATGTTCATTGTAAAGTCTTAGGTGTTGTTTTCTAAGCTCAGGGAGTTTGTAAATCACTGAGTAACATTCTTTATGTTTAAATGGTTTTTCTTCTGTTTGCTAAACTGTCTGATAGTTAGTATGTGGTGCTAACACAGCATTGCTGTCATATGCTGGAAATCACTTGGGATATATTATACACAAAAGCACCTGGCTGGAGTTTTTAATTTTTCCACATTATTCATCGTCAAGGGACAACAAATCAACAAAGTTAATTTAGAAAAGACATTGCCAATGAAAATGGCAAATGTGGGGAAATTGCATCAACTTCCATGGTTCTAATGAAATTATATTTTAGTTTCATAGGATTTTGTTTTCCACCCACCCAAAGAATAAAATGTAATGTGAAACAGGATTGCATCACATAACAGCAGCTTGCAAGCCAAAGACTGAATATCATCCTCAGGTTTGCATTTGCATGTAGCTTATTTAGTGGACAAGAAACAAAAACCTTATGAATTAAACATAATAATTTGACATATAATTATATATATATATATATATATATATATATATATATATATATATATATATATATATATATATATATACAGTGGGGATCGAAAGTTTGGGCACCTTTGCAGAATCTGTGAAAATGCGAGTAATTTTCAAAAAATAAGAGAGATCATACTAAATGCATGTTATATTTTATTTAGTACTGTCCTGAGTAAGACATTGTACATAAAAGATATTAACATTTAGTACACAAGACAAAAAAAATGCTGAAATTATTAAAATAACCCCACTCAAAAGTTTGGGAACCCTTGTTTCTTAATACTGTGCTCTGTTACCTGATGATCCTCGACTGTCTTTCTGTTTTGTGATGGTTGTGCATGAGTCCCTTGTTTGTTCTGAACAGTTAAACTGAGCAGCTTTCTTCAGAAAAATCTTTAAGGTCCTGCAGATTGTTCAGTTTTCCATCATCTTTGCATATTTGAACCCTTTCCAGCAGTGACTGTATGATTTTGAGATACACCTTATCACACTGAGGACATTTGAGGGACTCAAACACAACTATTTAAAAATATTCAAACATTCACTGATGCTCCAGAAGGAAACAAGATGCATTAAGAACACGATGAAGATTCTTATTTTGTTGAAATATAATTTTTTTCTATTTAGTTCTGCCCTTCGTAAGCAACAGAAGATACTTGTATGTCTCCCGGTACACAGATTAAGTACAATTTACCTTGATCTTTAAATTCCAAAAGTTTACACCCCCAGCTCTTAATGCATATGGTTTCCTTCTGGAGCATCAGTGAATGTTTGAATCTTTTTAAATAGTTGTGTTTGAGTCCCTCAAATGTCCTCAGTCTGAAAAGATGCATCTCAAAATCATACAGTCACTGCTGGAAAGGGTTCAAATATGCAAAGATGCTGGAAAACTGAAGAATCTGCCGGACCTTAAAGATTTTTCTGAAGAACGCTGCTCAGTTTAACTGTTCAGAACAAACAAGGGACTCATGCACAACCATCACAAAACAGAAAGACAGTCAAGGATCATCAGGTAACAGAACACAGTATTAAGAAACGAGGGTTCCCAAACTTTTGAGTGGGGTTATTTTAATAATTTCAGCAAATTTTTTGTCTTGTGGACTAAATGTTAATATCTTTTATATACAATTTCTTACTCAGGACAGTACTAAATAAAAAATAACATGCATTTAGTATGATCTCCCAAACTTTCAAGCCCCACTGTATATACATATATATATATATATATATATATATATATATATATATATATATACACACACACACACACACACACGCACACATTTTGCATGTACACAACTTACTTAAGTTTTTTTTTTTTTTTGAATCTTTTATCTTTTTATAAGCAGGAAAACATACTCGGTTACTAACGTAACCTCGGTTCCCTGAAATACAGGAACGAGTACTGCGTCGAAGACGCTTATGGGAAAACTTCTTTTTTTTCTTCTGAACTGAAGCCTAAAACAAACCAATGGCTCGGCAGCGGTGCTGCACGAACCTATGGCAGTGAAGCCCGCCAAAATGGCTATATATTGCCCGCTTCGCCACAGGAATTCAGGTTACTTCGAATGAAACGCCGACTGAGTCGTGCAGCCTTCTGGCATGGCAAGGAACGCAGTATTAGTTCCTGTATTTCAGGGAACTCAGGTTACGTTAGTAACCGAGTACGTTTCCTTTCAATACTTCACTTGTAATGCGCCGAAGACGCTTATGGGAACCCAGTTCAATCACGCCACACTAAGAAGGGGAAACGACCAACGCAATCATACTTGATCTGTGATACCAAGATATGACAATAACAACTAGGAGCAGAATAAGCTCAGTGAGGTTACGTCTGGCCTAGCCTGATCATCCCGTGTTCGTATCGCCTCTGTACCAAAGGGACCGAGTGCATACGAGCAGATTTTGAGTCTTGCTTTGAGTTGAAGAGCTGCTCTTACAGTAAAGTAAAAAAAAATGTTACTGTCCACCATTGCTTTGGCCAACCATGCTTTGTTTTTTTTTATAGAACTTTCCTGTGTAGACCTTATGTAGCTCCACCCCTTTTAAGCGCTGCACTCGTTGTCTTCTATCTTGTTTTAGTACTCTATTTCCATAGTATGAAGGTAAGGTTGTACAAATTTATGAATGAGTCGGTCGTTTTAAAATCTTCCCAGTCTAGTGCCATTTGTTATGTCACCCCTTTCATTAACTCTACAATATGTAAATTCACTTCACCAACAGTGATGCCGTATAACTACCGGAAAAGCCGAAGTTTAAAGACAGCATTCTAAAGATGGCTGCAAACTTGTTTATTTGACACACAAGGTCTAGAGGGGCTAGTACATTGTGGCTAACACAGTAATAGACTAGCATGTATCATAGAGGTGCTCATTCAAAAAAATGCTGCAGGAACCTTACTGAAAGACTGTAAAGACAACAACAACAACAAAAATCAATGGGAAATGTTTAGACTTTCCACTTCATTCATAGTAGTACCAATTATGTCAATGATGTACTACAGCAAGTGGCTAGCCAATAACATAAGTAGCAGATTTCATCAGCTCTTTTGGAAACAATACAGCTCAGACTGTTATTTCACTAATCAAAAAGATCACTGATGCTCTCATTCTGTCTTTTTTCTCTACCCAAAGTTGCCATGAAACCCTCAACCTTTGTCATATTTGCCTCTTCCCTCTCTTTTTCAAAGAACGAAAAACACAGCTGGCCCCATTTTTTGATGGATACTCCCAATACACAGTGTTCCCATTTGTCGTGCCAAATCTTCACTTAATGGCAAAGGATTTTAGTATAGATCCACAGCCTGATTAAAGGTGCAGACTTTAGAAAGAGTGTAGGGTTCGGGGAGAGGCTGCTCATAGTCAGTGAGGTTGTGCTACAGCAAAGTAAGGCAGATGCATTAAGGACAGCCGCTCTTATCTTATATCATAAACATTTTTGTTTCTTGTTTCTTTGTTTCAGACCTTAGTGTTCAAGTGTGATTAAGAATATATTAGGATCTATATTCTAAGAAGGAAGGACCTTTGTGATCCAATCTTGTCTGAATGTAGACAAATGTTAAATAATACTGTAGATCGATACAGATTGGTACCCCAATACAGTTTGTTCTTTAGATATATATATATATATATATATATATATATATATATATATATATATTATATAAAATATATAATATATATTTTATATATATTTTGTGATATTTTGGTGCTTGTTTATGTTTTTTAAAAGACCATCATGGATTGCCATTTGTTAAAGTTTGGCAAGATCCGTTTAATCTTTTCTGCCTCAGTGGCTCCAGGATAGGAGCAAGATGCTTTGGTGTTGCCTAAAACACGCATCTTAAGTTAGCAAGATTTATTTGTATGTCAACATTTGAGGGTGTGATCTAGGGCTTTCACGATATTGGATTTTTTTTCAAATCACGATATATTGTGATATCTAAAGAGTAATAATGCCATTTTTTAACATGAATGTATTAACTAACATAAATGAACAATACATTTATTACACAATTTATTAATCTTTGTTAATGTTAATAAAAATAGAGTCATTCATTGTTCATGTTAGTTCACAGCGCATTAATGTTTACAAACACAACTTGTGATTTTAATAATGCATTATTAAATGCTGCAATCAACATGAACTAAGATTAATTAGTGCTGTAGAAATCTTGTTCATTATTATTTATTTTATTTATATATGTTAACTAATGTAATTAACTAATGTTAACTAATGAACCTTATTGAAGCATGAAAGTAGATGAGACATTAAGTGCATGGCACTACAGCCAACTTAAAAATTTTCAAGTTTAATGCAGCAATGTGGTCGCTCAGTTTTTCAAGATCAGTTTTAATCGTGTAACTGTTAATAGATTTGAACAAAGAAATAAAGTATAAATACTATGCACAAGCCGTATTGATTGCAAATACAAAAACAAGATGAGTAAAGAAAACATGGTACTTATTAAAATAATCACCCTTTACTTAAATATATGAACACAGAAAACTGCTGTTAACAGGTAAATATAATGTTTCCCACTCTATGACTAGTAAAATAATGGCATCTTATATACTCTGATGAACACGGCTCTCCTCAGAGTAGCTGCGTGTGCTGCATCTTCTTCCAGTGTGACAGGTGTCCCGGTAAAGGCACCATACTGCCACCTGGGAGCTCAACCAGGTATTGGCGCTGGAGAATTTACATGTGGTTTTATCATAAGAGAACTATTCATTTTAAATATTGCGGTTATCACTAATATTGGTATATTGTTACACAAAAATTAACACAATATCGATAATTGTTGCTTTGAATATCATGGTTATCGTCAATACCTGTATATCGCAACACCCCTAGTGTAATCAATGGCAAATTTAATTCCTTTGACATTTACATAAGTGACAAATTGTTGCATTCGTTAAGCAAGCAGTCCTTGAATGCATGATGAAGTGAAGTGCATTGTTTTTGAAATCGACAAAGAAGCTATTTTGAAGAACTGTTGGGTCCAAGACCCATAGTGGACCCTTCTGACTTTCATTGTATGGAGGAAAAAAAATTGTGCAGAAGTAAGTAAATTGCACAGGTTTTGAACAACTTTAGGGTGAGTAAATGATACAAGAATTTTCATTTTTAGTGAACTATGCCTTTAAGATTAATCGGCAGATGTCCAATCACAATGAGTCTTGCTTTACAGATAGTTAATCCTGGGCTGATCTGTGTGCTAGCAGCCAGTGAAACCCATCATCAAAGCACCTGATGAGGATATTGGTTGAATATACCTCTCTTTTTCTTGCCTAAGCCCCTGCAGTCTCCTGGGCTCCAGGGGCAGGAAGCTGAGCCCCAGGATTGCAGGCTGGGAAACCAAATCCAGAGCTCCTGGTTTTGGGAAGGCTTAGATGCCTTGCTGGGCCAGAGGCGAAGTTTAAGTCCATCAAACAGGATCCAAGGGTAGCAGTGGTTGTGTTGCAGTCCCAGCCTTCAACACAGTGAAATAGTAGTGAGGCTACTCTGATTGCATTGGGGGGCGTCTTTTAGCTGAAAGTGCTGAAATATTTCCCTGTCATCTCTGGAGCTTTACACCAAATAGCCTCTCCTACAGACATTAGAGTAGGTTGTTGCTGTAAGGCTTAAGCAGGGACACTATAATGGTAAAAAAATCTAACAAAATATGGGGTCTCTAGTAATGGTCTATATAGAGCCAACTGCCAATCAAGGTTTCTATCGTTCACCTTTTAATAGTACTAGTATGATAAAACTGACATAAATAATTTGACAAAAAACTGTATCTTAAACTTGTCACTTATCACGTATCACTTATCACTCATAATTGTGTTATACCTATCCATAGAAAATGTTAATTACTGACCACCAAGTAAAGCGATTTGCCTTAACCAGACTTTGGATTAAGTTACACTAGGACAATGGGTGAGGACGATACAATGCAGAGCAACTGGCAAATCAGACTCCTTTGGCAGTTGCTTGTCTCCTAATCTGTATGATTATATATGGCGAAGAGGGGATATAGATAAAATAGCTGTGCTGGATGCAGGGCTGAAGAACAACATGGCACGGAAATCAATGTCAGGTCTAGGATCTCTGAAAAACATGCATTTTCCACCCTGATACTGAAATCACTGGGAACTTCCTGCTAGAGCAGTGTTCACAGTCACCATGTAATCCCTGTGAGCTCAGCGTTCAACAGTAACTCAATGGGAAGATATTTACACACAAGCACACACATTTATGTTCACACATGGCTACTTCATGTAACTAAAAAGTGCAGAAATCAATTTGTTGTCAAAGAAAGACGGGGTAAAACATTGAGATACTGACAGAATAATTTACTCATTCCTGTTATGTTTAGAATAGTACAATTAGATCTGATACCTAATCAAAACTATATACCTAATCAAACTATAAAAATATTAAACACATTTATTTGGAACTACTTTGCTGGTGGTAAGCCATTGCATCTTTGAAGGTATCCATGCTGAGGCAGAACCCAGTGGGTTTCCATCCCTTTACTGGGGTCAAGATGTGTTTGTTTTGCCCTACATCAGTCATGGTTGGCAAGAGACCCAGTATGCTTTAACAGATGCAGTGTTTGGAGTATCAGAGCAGGATACAAATTGCCACAATATCATAAGCATGCATTCATTTTCATAGACACTGAAACATCCATTATCATCACATTGACCAAATTGAAAATCTAAGCATTTTAAGTATGAGAGATGTACAAATACTTCAGAAACTTTTAAGAATCATATAGTATTGAATTCATGGAATTAATATGTTTATTTAACATATTTACCTAAAAATATATATTTTATAGAACAAAAATGGAACCACTGACTGCTTTTGACATGGCCTAATTGAGTGGCACGGTTGAGTTAAGCTGTAATCCGTGTGTCTAACGAACTTAATTCTATAATTCTGATCTCTGCTGTGTCGAAACAGAGAACAACTAAGTGCCCTTTACTATGACTGAGCTTTTTGTCACAAAGGCTTTTGGTTGTGTTCTGGATCTTCAAAAATTACAGAAATGAAATACATCTGTGTAACGTTACAGGCCACCACATAAAGGCTCTCAGTTCCTGTATGAGTGCACTAAACTATGATTCAAAAGATTGAGATTCCTTTTAACTGTACCAGGGCCTCTGCATCCAAACTTTGAGAGGAGCTATTATCCAAAAAGAGCAAGACCCTGCCAACACTACAATTGGATATGCTGTATTTCAAATACAATGTCAGGTTGAAGCCGAACCAATTCCAAGAAATGGGTCTAAGGTCCTGTGTGAAATCAAATGATACATGAATGATGGCGAAGTCAAATCTGAACAATGTTCCACAATTAATTGCATGTCTTGCCTGTTAAACAAAACTGATAAGCTAGCTGAACAATATATCACATATGATGTTCCTACATTAGAAGCAGTTAACACCATTCATAAGTTCAGTGTTGCTTTTCATTATCTGCCAAAAATTAGGTGCATAAAAAACTGGGAAAAATTTCAGTTTAGAATATAGGTTGATTGATTAGTTTGCAATGAAACCCCACTGGCTATATTAGTCATTACATAAAACCTTTAAATGCAGATTCATATTCAAAAACAGACCTGTTAGCTACACTAAAATACCAACATTTACTGAGTGATTGAAGCAACAAGTGAGTGATTTATTTCAGGCCTCAGTAGAGTTTGAGTTTCACGAGTTCACACTTACATACAATTGGGAGGGTAAGATTTAATGCGTATTTGGCGTGCTGTCCGGAGGGAGGGCTCCGAGCTCGGAGTTCGGCCCGAACCCAGAGTACTCCCCCCTACCCTATGTAAGTGGTTTAGGAATAGAAGTGTGGAGAAGGGGTGGTGGGGGGATGCTGCGAGACTGTCAAATGAATTGAGGTGAGACTGTTGTATATATACACCTCTTACCATTGATTGCTGAGTGCTCTCCACCTGTGTTAATTATCTGCTCGTGCTTCTCCCGAACTTTGTTAATAAAACATCATTTAGTAGAGGTCATCAAAGTAGATTCAAACCTTCTTTGCATCACTCTTTGTTCAGTGTAAAACTAACAAAAGCCATGGCAGCAAAATGACGATTTATAGCCCAGGGAGTTGCTTGCAATCAACTAGGGCTCCATAATACACATTTCTCCAAAAATGATTCCCCTGCCTCAGCTGGAATGGAAAAAAACTTATAATATGCTCATAAATTCAGTGCATGAATCACAACAAGTTCTTAAGGGTCATGGTTCGATCTTCTCAGTTTGTGACCCTCTTATATGAAGTCAGATGAACCAATGTTAAAAAAGTCCACTTTGTGGATAGAGGAGAGTAAGAGTGCATGGAACATAAAGTTTTTTTTTCATTCTGACCCATTTTCCCACACTCTCATCTGGTAAAAGGATGGTTTTCCAAAATAAGCTTAGGTTTTCCCCTTGGAATGATTCTGAAACAATGTACATCCAAAGCACACACAAAATGAAATAAAAAGCAAAATATAATGTGGAACGTTGACACTTTCCCAGAATGCGTCTGCATAAAACCATGAAAAAAGGGTTTAACAGCAAATAAAATAATAATAAATTTAAACTCTGCCCCAGACATTAGTTTAGTCATGAAAACAAGATCATTTGTCTGTTATACGACTTTCATATTGAACTATACCTGCGAAAAAAAATAAATAAATAAAAAAGCACTGTGGTAATATTATAGTACAACAATGGTTAGTGTGACCATACCTTTTTCCCAGACTTGTTCTGACCAGGATTTCTAAATTGCTCAAAGATGTCTGGGTTTTGACTTTGCTGTCCTACTGACATGTTCTACAGTCCACATGAAGTACATTATATATACACATATTTGTGTCACTTTGACCGTTCTCTGTAGAGCCCACCTTCTTCTTGTCAGACGCCCTTAACTTAACAAACAGTCTACCTTAATCTAACAAAAGAGCAAATATCTAACACACAAACATATGAACTATGTGTCAAAAGAACATAGTATCCAACTTTGTTTGAATAGAAGATGCAGAAGAAAATGTAATTTTAATAGTTTTTGTAATTTGTAAAATACGGTGCCCGGGAGCTGACACGGTTAGTTCACTTAGTTTTTGTCGAGATAATGACAATCTTATGTCATGGCCACAAGATACTTTGTTGAGGGAACAAAATCAATTTCTTTCGGCCATGACTTCTTATGTTGATGGAACAACACATTTTTCTCGTGGCCACGACATAATATCACATTCTCACGAGTTAATATGACGTTCACACAAATTAATTTATCATGGCTACGACATATAATAATTTTCATAATCAAGATAATATGACTTTCCCACAAATGTATCTTGTGGCCACAGCATACTGTATTATCACGTTCCCATAAGCTCACGGGCACCATACTAAAACAAACAAACAGATAAATAATGTTTTTATTAAGCACACAGTAACTAGACTTTGATATGGGGTTGTGCATTGGTAATTGTGTCCTTTTTAATTGTGTTATTTTATAACAAATTGTTAATTTATAGTCCAAAAATTCAACAAAAAGCCACACAGTAGTATAATGAATGCTGCATTGCCACAATTATTTTACACCATACAGGCACAACACGGCAGTCTCTGTTTTGTGGTTGTTACATGTATGTTAGTTTTCCTTTGACATAGTTTTCCTGAGTTGTCTTAATAATGTCATTCTGTTCACATGGGTTCCATTAAGTTATTAGTGTCGAACTTGCTTTTGTATTTATACTCCTTGCTTTGTTCCATTCCTTTCTGGTTATTGTTAGTGTCTATGTTTTGTGCTATGTTGGTTCTGATGATTCCCCTATGTTCCTCTCCTAAAATCAGCCAGTTCCTCAGCCCTGGCTCTGCTGGTTCCTGTCAATTTCTCAACTCATCCTCAGCCAGTGTCATCCAGATGCTCTGATTCTCCTTGGGTCTCCTAGTCTCTAGCTGTGCCTTGGCGTGAAGATCCCCTGTCCTCACCTCCAGACTTTGAGTCTTGGACTCCACCTTGGTTCCTTGCTCTCTCATCTACACCGTGGCCAGTCACCCTCCAGCTCCGCTTTGGTCAGTCGTCAACCTTCCTCTGCTACTGGATTCCACTCTTCTGGCTTCACCTCATCCCTCCATCCCTCTGGCTCCATCGTTGCCCGCCACGGTCTTCCGTGTCCCCGTCTCCACCTTGCTCGCATGTGCCGTCAGCTCTGCCTTGGACTTCCGGACCTCGAGTGTCACCCTCCATCTGCTTGGCTTCACCTGGGTCTCCACCTCAGTCTCCATCATTTATCCCCAGGGTGGCATCTGCCAGGTTTCCACCATGGCTCCTCTATCCCTTGACTCCGGCCTGGAGCCTCGTCCTGGCTGGTCACTGTACCAACATCTGGCTCCTCCCATCCTCTACTCCCCCAAGGATTTATTATTTTGACTTGTTTTTGTTATGCCCCTCTCCTTCTCAATGTCCCCTCCAGAAACCCTGCCCGCCCGCCTCAGCTGAACTGTTTCGTGTCTGTTAGTTTTCCTTAGACCTAGTTTTCCTGAGTTGTCTTAATTATGTAATTCTGTTCACCTAGGTTCCATTAACTAAGTCATTACTCTCATGCTTGCTTTTATACTTGATTGATTATACAACAAAATTTAAGAAAAGCAAACCTATAAGGTGCAAAAGAAAGAGAGAGAGAGAGAGAAAAAAAATTCACAAAGTACATTCACATTTCTGTCGGTCATTGCACGTTCCCGTCTTATTGCACAGTACATGTACAGTAGATAATTGCTAAGTGTTTAAATCTTTGCTGTGTTCAGTGCAGTTATGGCTCTGGTGTAAAAACTGTTTTTAAGTCTGTTAGTCCGAGTTTTCATTGTTCTGTAACATCTGCCTGAAGGCAGCAGTTCAAAGTAATTGTGTCCGTGGTGAGATGGATCTCTTAGAATATTTTGTGCCTTCCTGAGACAGTGGGAACTATACCAGTCTTCCAGGGATGGGAGGGGGCAACTTATAGTCTTTTGGGCCTTGTTGACAACCCTCTGGAGCACCTTCCTCTCTGCGACTGTGCAGCTGGAAAACCACACACAGATGCAGTATATGAGGATGCTCTCCATGGAGAAGCGGTAGAAGGACACCAACAGTTTCTGTATAAGTAGATTTTTCCCAAGAGTTCCCAGAAAGTACAGAAAATAGAAAATTGTAAGAAAAATGCTTGGAAGCAGCGGCTTGTGTGGCTGTTTCCTTAGCCTGGCTAGTGCACCAGCCCTGCAGCCTCGATTCTGCTTCCTCTGCCACACTGCCTACCCCTCCTTCCTGTGGGGATGGTTATCCACGGAGAGTCAGGGCTTCTGGCTATATCTGCCAGGATGTCCTGGGAGCAAAGAAACTCCACCGTAATAGCCCGCTCATTGAGCATTCCTTTTTTAGCAGATCGTGCCGCTGTAAATGTTATTCGCCTGGCAAGATGTTATCCAGACAAAAAGCCATACAAATAAATAACTGAAAAAATTAAAACAAAAAAGGAGAGCCCTGAGCTGCTGCGTCTAGAGGCAGGCGTACACGGTGCGATTTTTGCTGTTGTACGAGTTCGCATGCGTTTTTTTTTCAATCGTGTGGAAATTGTATATGCTCGTATGGTTGCAACTCGTATCATGTGCGAGGAATTACCAGCCAAGCAGAGTGCTTTACGAACACTTCCCGACCTCCCGATCATTTTTAAACATATCTAAAAAGTTAGTGAGCTATCGGTTTGAATTCGTGACATGTCTGCCGTTGAACAAGACGATTTGTTAATCTATCTGGTTGACCAATCACAAACTAGGAAAACCACAGAAGAAGAAAGACGAAGATGGCAGTGGTCTATGTGGACTATTGACCAGGAGGATTTCTAGCAGCGAGTACCATGCTTTTTAATTTTAATCTATCTCTCTCTCTCTCTCTCTCTCACACACACGCATATGTAGTTTACGGGGACTCTCCATAGATGTAACGTTTTCTATACTGTACAAACTGTATATTCTATCCCCATACACTACCTCTATCCATCACGGAAAAAAAATGCATATTTAAAATTTTAATTAAACACCATTTAGTATTTATTTAAGCAATTTGGTTTACGAGACCACAGAAAGTGTCCTCATAAACCATGTTTACAATGTAATACTCATGTCATAGATATTTGTGTACCCATAAACCATATACAAGAACACACACACACACTAGGTGATCAGACGTCCCAGTTTCCTGTTGCTTAAAAATAACCTGTACTGTATGTAGGAAACAGTGACGGCTCGTATCAATGTTTTATATGCAGTTATGAGAGCGGGAGAGCAGTTATATTAAGTGTGTTCAACTTAAAGCAGCGCTGCACAGAATGATCACTTGTATGAAATCAAAGTACCGCGAGAGCGATTCAAATGCATTGGATCCGTGTGCTCTCTTATCGCTCTCACGGTACCTTAATGTCATACAGTGATCCTTCTGTGCAGCGTTGCTTCAAGTTGAACGCGCCTATGAACTTTGTGCGATTGCTTTGGAAATTGGCAGGTCGTAAAATCGTGTTGTATATCTCCTCGTCCGTACGATTTTCAGATAAACTCACTCGTGGTGTGTGCGTGGACATACGATCTTCCGACCATCCAAATTCACACCGTGTACGCCCGCCTTAAGACTATTGTGGATTATTATTTGTCGTTGTGCACTCATTTAGAGTCACCAAGCGTGACAATGGTATGATGTTATGTCAGTGTAATGATAGATGATTATGAATATGTTATCTGGTAGTAATATTATTTCATTGACACCTGCAGAGGGGAGTGATGAATGTTTTCTAAAAGAGCCCTGCCAGTGTGCATCTGGATTTATTTTTGCAGGAGAATCTGACCCTCTCAATGGTCCTGCAATGACAGAATTCTCTCTGAACGTCCCTGCTCAGACAGCACAACTTTAACTCTTCCTCGTTCTACTTGATGTTACCATAGGCTTACAGTAAATGACAGAGTGAAAAATAAAGCCAGCCTTCACACACACACACACCATACACACACACACACTTACATCAGGAACTGGGCATCCTCCAAACCCTTATGTCACCTTTGGATAAACGATCATAGCACCAGGGGACCCACTTCATTATGAGGATTCAGATCTGGCTTTTGTTAGAGCAGAGGCCCCGCTGCCATAGGACTTGCTATGATATTGAATAAATCACCTCAGAATGCTGGATTTTACAAGACTCAGTGAAGTGCTCCACTAAAGCCATAACCTGCTCAAATGTATGTCCCTTAAGAAATTTTAGCGTCTGATTAATTTCTAATTACATTTCAGTAATAAACATACCAAGTGATAAAATACATTCACAATTAAGTCTTAAATTTTAAACAGTTCATAAAGACATGATATGTTAATCTTAAAGGGACAATTCAGTCCAAAATGAAAATTCTGTCATTTACAAGACCCTCATCGTTTCAAACAAAAATACTTTTGTTCATCTATAGAACACAAATCAATATATTTTTAATGAATTCTTAAAGATTTCTGTCTTTAAGTAGACAGTACTTTGGTTGAAGTTTTTTTGGATGAAGTCCATTCAACCAAAATATCATCAACCAAAAGACATTGTAAAAGTAATCCATATGATTTAAACTGGTTCAAAGTCTTCTGAAGATTTACAATCCCTGTATATGAAGTTCAACTGTACTTGCTTGACATGCAAGAAACAATGAGGTTTGTGTTTATACTTGTTTGATGTGTCAAACAAGTATGGATATTGTTTCATGACCTCTTTATGAGGCTTTCAAAGTTATAGATTTTTGGTACTGTGGAGTTTCAGTAGAGGTACATACATTTCTCAGGTTTTATTAAAAATACCTTTATTTGTGTTCCAAATATGGACAAAAGTCTTTTGGGTATGAAACGACATGAGGGTGAGTAAATAGCAATTTATATTTTTGGGCCAAAAGAGTGGATTTAAATTGTAAAAACAATCTTAAATTGATGTCTATTGGACAACACATTGCAATGGAATACACATTACAATACGTACTGTTTCGATACATGGTAGATTATAAATATGATAATAATGTGATAAAATTCACTCAATAACCTTGTAGTCATAGTTTGTGTGAAGCCTTTGTGCACAATGTTTGCATGAAGAAAAATGCACTCATAGTAATATGTTGGTAATGAATAATCAGATGTTAATTTTGTGTTACAACTAAAAAGTCCTTTATGACAATGTGTGTGTGTGATTAGAACACACGTTAATGCCAATTAAAAGGAACAAATTTAGAGAAATCAGATTATTGACGCAAGCATTGAAATGATTCAAAGTCAGCAGCTCAAGTCTATTAAAGTGTAACATGAGGTGTGACTATCCAAGCAGCACAGAAAGAATTACTTCAAGTATTGTAAATCATGTTTTTAGCATCTGCACTGTTGTATACTGAGTTCAGAGCCAGATTTAGCGCATTCCCTATAGTAAAATGTATTACAATGTTAACAAGAAAGCTGTGACTCAAGGATCTGTTTTATTCCCCAGCTCAATCAGGGGATTTGGCCTTCTGCTGTCCTCTATGTGGGGTCTCTATAATCAACGGCTCTTCATTTAATAAAAGATATCACAGCATTCACACAGAGGCTGTATTCTTATGCAAGCCATTTGAGCAGCATCACACTATTGACTGTATTATCCTTCCTCACTTCATCCTCCCTATCTTTCATTCTTTCTTTCCTGGCTGTTAACTTTTTTTTTTTTGTTCTTTTTTTTTTTATTTCACATATTTAGCTGGATTCAATTGTCTACTAGTGGTGGTGTAAACCTCAAAACGGCCACCTTTCCATTCCTGCTTTTAGCATCACAGATAATTCCAGGAAGCTTGACTTGTAAATCACCCCATGGCCTGTCTAAGACCACCTGAGTCATATGAACATATGCTCAGAATCTAATGCATTCACTCTCTAACAGCTTCAAGACCATGTTAGACTGGTCTGATGAACCCATGCTGCTTTGCTTTTGTCTGTTTATTTGAATTTGCAGGTACTTTTGTTTGTGTTTGTTTCCATAGTCTTGTTTCATTTTCTAGTTTTCATTGCCTTGTTTCAGTTTCTAGTTTTTAAGCCATTCCATGTGTGTTTCCATAGTCTTGTTTCAGTTTCTAGTTTTCATAGTTTATTTTCTAGCTTTCATAGTTTTGTTTCAGTTTCTAGTTTTTATAGTCTTATCTTAGTGTCTAGTTTTCATTGTTTAGTCTTTTTTTTTTTTTTTTTGCCTTGCCCTGTTTCTCGTGTTTTGGCCCTTTGCTCTGGATTACCCCTCTTGCTTAGCCCTCTGGATATTGTTTGTTCATCAAAGACCCACGCCTGCCCTAGGGATATTCTTTGTCTTGCCCTCTATATACCTGTTTGCCAGTGTTTTACACATGCCTGTTACGACCACATCTCTGTGTAATCAAAGCTTGCACATGGATCTGCATGTCTCATGACTCGTCAGCCCCACTACAGAATACTCGGCCACACAAGGATCCATCAGCTGTTCAGGTGAACAGCTATTCACCATTAAGCAAGGCCCATGATCACTTGAGAACCATATTAGAGAGTTTTCAGCCATTGCTTACTATTGCTTATGAGTAATCGGACATTATTTTGATAGAGTTTTTCTGCGATGGCATAAATCAACCTCTCCAATCTAAGTTTAGACGTGAGGGTCTGCGTTCATCACACTGTCAGTTCCTGGACTATGCTTTGTTGTCTGTTGGCTCTTTGTTTACTGTGGGTGTCACAGAGGAGAAACATGACATCACACTCATTCGTGAAATGGCGGCTGCACAAGAGCACACTCACAAAAAAGCAGTAAAAGCAGAGTCTGGTCACAAAATGGGGGACACGACAATGCCCCGTCAAGTCACCGTTAATCTCCCAGAGTCAAATCAAGTCACCGCTGATCTTCCAAAGTCAAGTCTAGTCACCGTTGATCATCCAGAGTCTCGTCAAGTCACCGTTGATCTTCCAGAGTCTCCTGACGTATCAGTTGAACTTCCATAGTGGTGACAGAGTCTCGCCATGTCTCAGCTGAACTTCCAGAGTCTCGCGACTTCACAGCTGATCTTCCATAGGCTCATCAGTATTTTCTGTTGCCCCCAGAGCCTGGAGGTCAGCTCTTCAGTATCCCAGACTGGCATCCAGCACAGGGGATACACCGCTGCTCTCTGTAAGAGCAGCTGGAATCCCAAAACCAGCACGCTAAACCCGTCCTGTGCAGGAACTGATTCCCCAGTCTGAAGTGCTTCCCATGATGGGGATTGTTTTATGTTGCGTTTGGGCTGCATACACCACCACTGAAACTCTAGAGGAGGTGGCGCCCAGCAACTCACTTTCATCCCGTTATGTCACTTTCAAAGGAACCATTGATGAACATTGTTTCTGCCCTGCTAAAAAGATTATTAATGAACTCCCCATTTTCTGTAGGTAACGCTGAAGAACTTCCAAAGGTGTCGGCATCCACTGCAGAACCTCCAGAGGTGTCAGTGGTATCAACCTGTGAACTCTCGTCCTGTCACAGCTATGGAGGCCGTTTATGAACTCTCTGTATTCCCTGCCTCGGTCCCTAAGACCAGGAATGCACTGGAACCCTGCTCCACCTTGGTGGGTTCCAGTTCCGCCTGCTCCACCTTGGTGGGTTCCAGCCTGGTGGACTTCAGTTCCATCTGCTCTGCCCTGGTGGGCTTCTGTCCCGTCAGCTCGACTCTAGTGGTCTTCTGCTCCGCCCTGGCAGGCTTCTGTCCCATCTGCTCGGCTGTGGCGGTCCTCTGCTCTTCTTTTCCCTGGTGGACTTCAGTTCCATCTGCTCTGCCCTGTTGGGCTTCTGTCCCGTCAGCTCGGCTCTAGTGGTCTTCTGCTCCGCCCTGGCAGGCTTCTGTCCCATCTGCTCTGGCCTGGCGGGCTCCTGTTCCATCTTTTTTCTGCATTGCCCTGTTTCACGTGTTTTGACCCTTTGCTCTGGATTCTGGATTATCCCTCTTGCTTGGCCCTCTGGAAATTGTTTGTTCATTGAAGACCCATGCTTGCTCTAGGAATATTCTATGTCTTGCCCTCTATATACCTATTTGCCAGTGTTTGATCCATGCCTGTTACGACCATGTCTCTGTGTAATAAAAACTTGCACATGGACCTGCATGTCTGACGGTTCTTTTACTCTAGTTTCAGTTTCATTCCTCCTTTAAAGTATGTTCTCTGAGTTTTTATTGTGAATTCTGAATGCTCTCAAAAAGGGAATATTTCCGATGTCTAGTCATAACAAATATGAAAGTGTTAGAACACACACTGTGACCTTAAAAGCTAAACATTTCTGGATGTTTGATGCAATAATTATTCAGGCTCCTATTGTTATTATTTTGTCGTTGCATTTTGACTCTTCTAGCTCCTCCAAAGAAAGTGCATGAAAAATTAGATGGATGAATATTTTCCCCTTGTTGCCTTTAAAAATATTGGTGCAGTTCTGATGGTCTAGACAAAAATGTGAAGAAGATTTATCATCTGTGTCTGTGTGCTCACAGCTGTTAGGCAAAGAGAGCAAATAAAGGTCACAATGCTTGAATGGACATGAAATTACACCACAATCATACAGTTATTGAGTATAAGTGAATTAAAATAATGTACTTTTTTTTTTCTTGTTAGTAACCAGCTTTTATAAGACAAGTAAAAACGTAAAAATCACAAGCGCAATATTATGGATGCACTTTATATTGTAGAATAAAACATCTAAATATCTTGAGCTTGTGTTATAGATCCTATTTCTGGCATTTATTTACTTATTAATTAGCTTATTTATTTATTTTAGACCCATTAAAAAACTTGAATTCAATATGATGGAAACAAAATTTAATTATTCAAAACAAATACTTTAAAACAAGGTAGTCGGACCATCATGGATCATCACTGATCAGTAACAGTCTAGCTGGAGTCATGTCATTTTAAGGTCAACCAACTAACGACAAACTTGGATTATATAATGATTAGTTAATAACCACTTTAAACCATCTAGGAAAAAAGCTGTTCCAAATCATAGCTTTTACACTCTTAAAAAACAAAGGTTTATATTGCATTGTTGGTTCCGTGAAGAGCATTTAATGTCCCTAGATCCTTTCCAATGCAAAAAAAAAAAAAAAAAAAAAAAATCTTTTAAGTACAAAAATATTCTTTAGATTATTAAAATGATTCCTCACACTAAAAAAAAAACAAACAAAAAAAAACATCTTTCCTCACAAAGGACTTCAGAATTGTTGTATTTGTTCACTGATGAAGTTGAGACACATTCACAATCAATAATAATTTTTTATTTACAACACTTACACTCTGGGCTCTGTATATAACTGTCATTTTGCATATTGACACACTGTTTTCCTAATGAATGTTATTCAGTTGCTTTTTAAAGCGCTATATATAAATAAAGGTGACTTGACTTGACTTGCTGCCAAATTGTTTGACATTTTTCAGTCAGAACATCCTGTTTCTTCTTCCCTCTTCTTTCCTCTCTTGTGTTCTTACTCCTACTGTTCATTAACAGCTGTAAAAACCTCCTTTTTGTTCCTGGAGCTTGTCTATTCAGGCTTTCCATTCTGCAACATCCCTTCTATACAAAACTGCTTTCATTGTAAGAGAACCCAAGAGCACAAATAGGGTGTGATAGAGATGATACAAGCCATACATTATTCATGCTTAAGTGTCTGACCTCTGAACTACAGCCGTGTGGGTACTCAAGGGCCACTGTCAAATGAGGATGGGATGAGAGGAGAGAGATAGAGGATGCTTTGTGAACTCCAACAAAAGTAGCTTTCTTTTACAACTCAATTTAGTCTCTCACTTGACCCTTTTAGAAAGGAAGCTATTTTAGGCTACATCTTGGAAGACACACTGTCACCAAAACCTCGGTAGATGGTGATGTTGATTTAATTAACAAGAAAAAACATGCTGGATTTAGATTATTTGATAAATTATAGACCAACATGAGGAAGGGATCTATTTTATACTCCAAGACAACAAAGGTATTAGGGTCAGCTATAAAACTACCCAGGAAATTACGAGTTTGATAGAATTAATGATAAAATGAACAGAATGAACATTCAAACAAACAATAGATAAACAGAGCTATGAATAGAACAACATATAGAGTGACAGAATAATGCTATTGCAATATAAATAAAGCTAAAATATGCAATATATGAAATATACATATACAATATAATCTGCTTAAAAATTATAAAAAAAACAAACAAAAACAAAAACAAAAAAAAAACAGACAAACATTGATTTCTGTGAACTGTGTTCTCTCTTTTTCTATGCTGGCTACAACTCTGATACTTTGGGCCTGAGGTAATCAAATTTCAGCAGTAACTTTCAAATTTGAAAGCAAGATGACACATTTCCTGTGAAAGGGGCGAATTGAGTTTCAAAATGCATTAACAGTGAAGTACTGTGAGGTGCAACTATACAAAATAAAAATAAAAAACATACTATGGTTTCATTATGATCTAAGAATAAATGATATAGCATGCTGGAATATCGGTGAGTGCACATAAATTGTTAAACAACCTATTCCACAGTCCAAGACTTGTGCCTGTAAGTAACTGAATCAAAATGAATCATTAGCTCAGAGGTTCCCACGTTGCTTACATTCAGAATTCCAAAGCGATGACATGCACAATCAGCCAGTCTGTTAGAAAACACTATGATTTGACACGCTGCTCAGTCTGAGTCATCTGCGGCAGGAAGCATTACTCAGAGAAATTATTTTACTCTTATTTGTCAACGTCAACTCCTACATTCTTCTGCAAGTGCTTAAAGATATAAAATTGCACATTACATTGAAATTAGCATCAGAATCACCTCCAAAACAAAATCAATACATAAAATGTCCCCTGGTACATTAATATGATAATAATGCAAAAGTATGGCACGGTGTTATTAACTGATACCTCTGTATCATTATGGTGCAAAAGTACTTTGCTTTATAACATGTCCAACCCAAAGCTGCTTGCACAAGTTCTGACTTGAATCAGCATTTGGTTAGTTCCAGTAAAACAAGTCTATCCCAGACCCAGCTTCAAAACAACACTTAATTTGATATGTGGTGAAAATATATATAAAAAAAAGACTGAACCTTACAGGGATTTGTTATGTGGTTAATTTAATAATAATAATAATAAAATGATGTTTTAGATGTATTTCCATGAACATTTATCTAGTACATCAGCAAGTATCTAGTTTTTCAGCCATCACATGCTGAATGACACCAATGATGTCACTGACGGTGATCTGAACACCTGACCGATCAAATCTGCTTTACTCTGATCTTCTGTATGGCCTATCCAATGTCAGTGTCAAGGGTCATGTCCCAGTCTCCGTGGCAACAGCCAGATTTACAGCAGTGCACCATTTCCTGTTTGCACAGGGATCTGTGCTAGCAAAACCAAAACAGCCCCTGCTAGAAGAGATGGTTTAGTCTTACAGAGGACCCTGTCTGTTAGACAGAGACACGAGGCTCAGGTACGACAGTAGAGGTTGATCATCATGCTCAGACATACCAAACTCTATTTCATCTCCCTTTTCCATGCTAGTAAAGTATTATGGTTTAAGAGAATTCAGAGAGCTGAGGAACTCTGATACGGCTTCTGAAAACAAGTGCATGCTTTTCCTTTGGACGCAATGGTCATGTATATAACAAAAAAATATAACTATGACTAACTAAAACTAACTAAATAAAAATACGTTTTTGGGGAGGCATACCACATTTACAACCTGAGTGTTGCTGTGTCATAAAATGGTCAATTATCTTACTGACGCTTTGGTGGTAAACCTCTGAACCTTTGAAACATTACAGAACGTTTCCCAGGTAAATAATCAGAGACTTTTCTATAGTTAATTTGATAATAATACAATTACTGTATTGACTCTGACACACTATGATGATGGTCTGCAGACTTTCTCATCATGATTTACGGGACAAATGTTACCCATACAGTAATAAGCAGAAATCAAAAAAAAAATAATGTATGCAATTTTATGTATATATTGCATTTGTCATAGAAAAAATATTTTCTGCATGTGAAGTATTTCAACAGTTTTTGCTGCTAGCCGCTTAAACCACACACACACACACACCAAGTCAGTGCCAAAGTCAATTAGGAGGACTTCCTGTTTCCAAGGAACCCAGACAAACTCTTCACTATCTTCTCATCGTTCTGCTGTTTGCCCAGATAACACCAATGCCTCATATCCTCTGAGTCAGCAGCATTCACTTTCAACACACACACTGCCGTCACCACTTGAGCTGCCTCAATTAAATAATACTCAAACCTAAGAAATGCTCAAAGCAGACAGCTGCAGCATATAGTTTATTTCTCATTTTGCAGTTAAACGACTTTATAGATGAGTATGGTTGTGATTACCAGCTATTTGTTTTGATCAAACTCTACTATGTGGTATACTAGGTGGAAAAGAAATTCAAATCAGAATGATGAAACATAAACAAACTTCAAATGTAACAGAGTGTAAAATAAATTACCAGGTTGAGTAATTGCAAAAATAAATAAATAAATAAATAAATAAATAAAAAGATTCTCAACATCAATGAGTTGACATTTAGCACTTGCATTTAAAACTTGCATTTTTTTTTGTGTACACACAGACAATAATGGTATTATTTTTAAAAACTTGCACATTGAAAACCTTTTTCAAAAGTTCAAAAGTTCCACATGCCATTGTCTTGTAAATGAACAGCCAAAACAAATAAAACGTTATCCATTTTAATTTGAAAATGTTTTCGTGTAAACACCACCTCAGTCTGAAACAGATTTGAGAAATTAAACAGTATTTCACTTATTTACCAATGGATTCTCTACAGTGAATGGGTGCCATCAGAATGAAAGTCCAAACTGATGATAAAAACAACTCTTAATGAACTTCTGGTTAAGTAATTAAGATTTGACTTTTCAAACAAAATACTGCACAAAAATACGCTTGTTAGGTTTTAAATTAAAAACAGTAGATATTCTGTTCAGTATTTGGACACTAATACATAAGTGGAACATAATGTGATGGACTACACCTGCTCGGACACCTGCGTGAACTTCAGGTGAACTGACTTCATTCATCCACTACAAATCACACCGACACCAGCTGGTTAAAAGTCAACGCAAAAATGTAATGTTAGTTCAGGGAAAGCTTGATATTTAATGCAGGCGTTCAAAGATTTCTAAATGTGACTTAAGTGTCTGAATATTTTAGTGGCCACTTTGGACACTTCCATGTATTTTCAGCGGCAGTAAATGAGAAACTTGGTTTCCTTTACTTTAGATTATGTCATTTCCTAAGGTGAGAGCTTATGCATACTACCATCTCAGTCCTCATGGTAAACCCTGTTCTGACAGCCCTCTTCCAGACATATGCATTTAGACAGGGGGGAGGGGGTGGGGGGGGCTGTCACAGACACTCAGGAGTGAGCGGAGTGAGTTTCCATAGCAACAATTTTATTTGCAGGTCTCACCAACACTTTGCAGGAGTTTCTTTATTTTACTGGTTATCTTAAATTGTATCTGTCATGTGTGTGTGTGTGTGTGTGTGTGTGTGTCTTGTACATAGGTGTAATTTACCACAGGTATGGACTTTGAAATAGTTAGACATTATATGGGCAAAAACACACCAATATACACTTCACAGTTTTCCTTCATCAACCAAAACACTCCATCACTCATCAGTGTGCAAAACTCTGCCTTAATGTCTTGCAGGTGTCTCGCTTTGATACCTTGTTCACTAAAACATTTCCACATGGTGACTGAGCAGAAGACTCCAGCTCATTCTAATTGTAAAACATCATCTCACACACGCACACACGCACACACACGCACACACACACACACACACGGTGCCCATCCTCACGGCAGACAAGCATACTGTCCCAAGCATCTATACAGCGATTACAGCTTTTATGTTCACAATATGATTCACAATTTTCTAGGAAAGCAGGAAAGATTTTCCAGGACTTTTTCAAATAAATAAAATAAGTAAATACTTTGATGTAACAATGTTGTAGTAAGAATGTTTTCATTAAGTTATGAAATTGTTATTGTAGTTATTGTGAGTGTTTAGCTTATTTTTAATGCATTTTAATGCTTTCAAATTAAGCTTTTCTTTTTGTTGATTGTACAAACATAGATTTGACTTTTGTGTGAGAACACTTGTTTTAGAAGTTTGAGGCAATCTTTTACAGAACTCTAGACAAAGTTGCTTCAGTGGACAAATAGAAGAAACTGTTTGCCAAATGTAAATCAGCTGTAGTTATGTTTAATGCAAATGCAAATGATGTCAAGACACATTAATAAGCAATAACTAAAAGTCATAAAATAATAAAGTTATAAAAACAAAAAGTTCTGGAAACATTAGAAAATTGTTGTTGTTGTTTATTAATAATTTTGTTTTGATTATACAAAATGTCTTGATGTACAGTACATGTTCAGGAATGTTTCATTTAGAAGTTTGAGATAACATTTACGTACAGTAATATTAGCCAAAGTTAGTTACTAGAGTAGACAAAAGTTAGAAATGTTACAATTACATTGTAGAAATATGTTTAAACCATGAATGACAGTAGCTACATGCAAACAAACAAATTTGGATAAACATCATACAATAAAAACAAAAGCTGCTTGGCCATTCAGATGCATAAAAGTTGCTCTGGGGACCTTTGAAACTTTATTATTTATTTCTTTAGATGCTTGAAGATAATTTTGTCATGGTAATGCACATATTCTATTTATGTGTGTGCTTGTGCTGAAGAATTTAGTTTTGAACTTTGAATAAACATTTACTGAACATTAACCGAAGGAAGATGAATAGACAAATAGCAGAAAGTTGTTTGAATTTTTGAATAAGCTGTTAAATTGTCTCCAAAAAAAGAGACCTGTCAGGCATGATGGATTTTAAGTACATATTTATCAAGAAATTGTTTTTGTAGCTACTTATGAAATTGAGCGTATTCCAGAAAAAAATTGCCCTAATCATGAAGTAAGAAAAATAAATAGAAAGTTAAATCTCAAAGTTTGAATTTTAAAGTACCAAGAATATAAATCTCAGTCATGGATTTTAAACCTAAACAAAATATGCAAGTCAGTGCACACTGATATCAATTGACTGTGCCTATACAGTACACTAAATTACAAAGGATTACATAGATTTATAATGCATTAAAACACAACAAACCACATGTTACAAGGAATCTACAAATATAATAATGCCTTTCAACATGGTTACAATTACTTCTGAAAAGATAAAATGCGTTAATACATTACATAATAAATTATACATAAAATCCTCAAGTAAGGTGTCACTGAGCATATTATTTCAATATTTATACTTTAAAAATTTCACATTTAATTCATTCCTTTGTGATTATTTGTGACATTTACCAACCATTTATTTTTTCAGTCTCTGTTTTCATTCAGTGCAGAACAAAAGTTGTGTCCATTTTGTTGTCTGTTGTCTTGTTCTTAAATCCAGTATTTCATTATAAAGAGCCAACACTGAACAGAATGCTCTACCACAGGAAATGAGATGCCAGAAATACATCTTAAATCTTCCCTCGTACTATTACAGCTCATGCACATTGCCCCAGTAGCCCTTAACTTCCATTAGACCTTCTTTAAACTCATGCTACACCCACCCTCTTCCTGCAGCGACAGGAACCCTTTGTGCACTACAATTTATCAACCATTATCTCATACAACCATTTTTAACCCAGAGCACAGCAACCCCATCTGATTCCAAAATATTACCCGACCCTGCCAGCTCTCAGACAATCAATATAGCAGAACTGAATACATTCAGGCTGCTTAGACTTCCATGAATGGGAGTTTCCATGACCTATAGATAGTGACAGAGCAGTTGGTTTTCTCAGAGGATGCTTCAGTCACTCTGTGGCTCTGTGGTTGAACCCTCATTACCACTAACTGGAGGGTAGATGGTTAGAATTCCCAGCGTAACACCACGGATGTGGATGTCATGGATGGATAATCTCATGTCCATGAATAATATGTCAAAATGAATAAGGCATTTAGCATGTGGGAAGCTGCCATTTGGTGTTAATTTTATTTTATTTTTTAATGATGAAAGTATCCTTTAAATTTAGTTATCATTTTATAGCAGTATATATATATACACATACATCACATCGCTTTATATCACTTGCTCACCAGTGGATCACCTGCAGTGAATGGGTGCCATCAGATTATACAAACATCACAATAACCCACAAGTAATCAACCTGTGGCATAAAGCAGAGTGTTGTAAGAAACAAATTTAAGATGTTTTCATATGTATCCATTACAAAGCTTCCACCAGTGAAAAAAAGTATCAAACTCCACTGACATATTTGTTTAGAGCCATTTTGGACCGTTTTTGCATGAATTCACAGCTTGATATGTGCATATCTCTCCCCTGATTCAGACGAGATGACTTTTTCTCTGGAGAAAGCAATATTATGGACAGAAGACTTTATCCAGAAGCAATGGTTTAAGGTTAAAAAGGGCTTGATTGATTGATTTCTTGCAAACAGGCAGTGTTACACTTCACAATAAGTGCATTGTTAGGCTGGAGTGGTGTGTGTTACTTGAGGATTATTATGATGTTTTTAGCAACTGTTTGGACTCTTATTCTGACGGCACCCATTCACAGTAGAGGATCCAAAGGTGAGCAAGTTCTCATGTAATGTGTACTGCAAAATTTTTCCAAATCTGTTCTGAAGTAGAAACAAACTAATCTACATCTTGGATGGCCTACAGGGAGTACATTTTCACTATTTCTTTAAGATTAGATTTTCCTTTAAGATGAACTACTCCTTTAAGATTAGATTTTAGGCTAAGTCGTTGGAACTGACTTCAGGGTGGGATTTGCACTCAATGATTTTGCAGAAAAAAGGTCCATATTAAAGGTCTATTAATGACTGTGATTATTTGAAATTATTTTTAGATTTCTTTTTCAAAAAACATTGTTTGTTTCAGTGATAATATCTTAAAGAGTTATTTAAAAAAGAAAAAAAAAAAAGAAAAAAAAAAGTTTTTAATAAAAACATTGGACTCACTTTATATTAAGGTGGCCAACACTACTACTATGTACTTACACATAAAATAAGTATAATGTACTTATTGTGTTCATATTGTATTGCAAAATACTTTTGCTGGTATTAAGGTTGGAAATGGGTAAGGGACAGGTTTGATGGTATGTGTAGGTTTAAGGATGGGTTAACAGTGTAATAATAATGTAATTACAGAAATTAATTACAGATGTAATTTACATGGAGGTATTTTTAAAATATAAGTGCAATGTAAAAACATGTATGAACACAATAAGTGCATTGTACCAAATTATTCATTTAAATATAAGTACAAAGTAGTTAAGGCCACTTAATATAAAGTGGAACCAACATGTTTAAATTATTATTATCATGATGATCTTATTTTCATTATATATGATGAAACAATAACAACAAAAATATTAATGAAGATTTATGTCAGTATCTTTTATGAGATATACAACTGTCTTCTGTGCTTTCATCAAGTCTATCTCTGAGCTTCATTAGCAGACCTCTTACTGTACATTAAATTACTTCTATTTATTATATGTGGAGAGAGTCCTCTCAGTTTCTCTAAGTGATCACAGCATGTGTCTTGTACCGTGGTAAATACATGCTGAAGTTGCACTTGTTTTTGCGTTTTCCTTGTCGTGGAACTCCTCAGTTTCGGTCTGCAATAGTGAGGCGTGGCCAAAGCCAGTGAAAATACTTAGTTAGCTGTTTTGAAATCCCTTGTTAGAAGAAACAGTCAAGCAACAGATACGGACAGCAGTTTGTAAGCGTTTTGCCTCGTTTTCACTTTAGACTACTGCACGTTCGTCATTGCTAGGAAACTTTGTTTCATTTGCTGTGTTTTTTACCGTGGTAAATTCATGCTGAAGTGGCGCTTGTTTTTGCGCATCGCGGGACTCCCCAGTTTCGGTTTGCTAAATAGTGAGGCGTGGCCAGCTGACTTCAGTCGTGTGAAGCCTCTTTGTGTGGAGACCGATGAGTGGAAAGACCATCGACTCTTCCTGCGCAACTCTACTGAGCAAGGACCCCGACAAGGCACTTGAGTATTGCTTTTCTCCCCTTTCTTTACTTTTTGTATAGCTTGTTCTCGAATACTTATTTAGGTCACTTGTACTCACTATGTGCTTTCAGATCTCTACTATCACTATGAATATACGTCGAAGGCAGGCATATCCCAAAAATCTACGGCCTGTCCCTCTGACCTCTACTACTTTACTCCCTATTCCAGTTGGTCTCTGGAACTGCCAGTCTGCTGTTAACAAAGCAGATTTAATTTGTTCTATTGCTACTCATTCCGGTCTCAATCACATGGCCCTAACTGAGACTTGGATCAGACCTGAAGATACTGCAACTCCCGCAGCCCTCTCCACTAATTTCACTTGCTCCCACACCCCTTCATACGACTGGGAGGGGTGGAGGTACTGGTCTCCTTATCTCAAAAGAATGGAATTTTGATCTTCAACCATCTCTTAGAGGTAACAGTTCATTTGAATCACGTGCAATTACTGTAACCCACCCTTTTAAAATCCACTTTGTGGTCATTTATCATCCCCCAGGTCAATTGGGAAACTTCTTGGAGGAGTGCTACTTTCAAACTTTCCTGAGGATGGCACTCCTCTGGCACTGCTTGGTGACTTCAACATCCACCTAGATAAACCCCAGGCTGCTGACTTCAACACTCTGCTCGCCTCATTTGATCTCAAGCAAGCGTCTACTACAGCGACTAGGAAGATTAGATCCTTCCTGTCAGAGCAAGCCACCAAACTTCTTGTCCAAGCTCTTGTTCTCTCCAGACTGGACTATTGTAATGCTCTCCTGGCGGGCCTTCCTGCATGTACTGTCAAGCCTATACAACTGATCCAGAATGCAGCAGCGAGGGTTTTCTTCAACGAGCCAAAAAATCTCACGTTACTCCTCTCCTCATCAGGTTACACTGGGTGCAAGCCGCTCGCATTAAATTCAAGGTACTGATGTTTGCCTACAAGATGACCACTGACACGGCACCAATATACTGTACCTAAACTCACAAGTTCAAACTTATGCGCCCTCCAGAAGCTTGCATTCTGCAAGTGAATGACACCTTGTGGTGCCATCCCAAAGAGGTTCAAAATCATTCTCACTGACCTTCTCCTGGACTGTTCCCAGCTGCTGAAATGACCCCCCAATCTCAATTCGAACATTCATCTTTATTCGTTTTCAAAAAACATTTAAAGACTTATCTTTTTTGCCAGCACTTGACCAACTAATACTAGCACTTTCATTTTCTTTTCTATCCTATTCTCGGAGAAAAAAATAAAAATAAAAATCTTGGCTATTGATTCTGTACTAGACTAACTGAGACTTGTCATGGCACTTGTATTCTCTTGTTGGTCTGATTGCTTCTATTGTTCTCATTTGTAAGTCGCTTTGGATAAAAGGGTCTGCTAAATGATTAAATGTAAATGTAAATGGGCTTACTTGAAGTGTAAACTCTGCAGCTTAATCAAAACTTTCGCTTTCATACACTTATCTTATACAATATGTAACAGCTAAATAAACTTATCACCAGTGTTGATCATCTTACTTTAAAAAAAGTAATTAGTTACAGTTACAAATATCTTCGCCCAAAATGTAATTGAGTTAGTAACTCAGTTACCACATTGTAAAAGTAATTAGTTACTCAAAGTAACTGAGTAAAGTAACTGTGATGTTATTTTTGTGTTCTATAACGCTATTACATCCTATAACATCTTAAATATATAAGATGTTTATATTAACTGATTGAAGAATAAAAACACTATAAGTATTTTAGAAAATGTATTTATTTGAACTCAATAGATTGCAGCCTGCCATATGATATGCATAGAAATAAAAACAAAAATTCAAGTAGCTACAAAATTAAGACAATTAAGACAAACAAATTTAAACTTGGGTAAAAAGGGTAAAAAGAAACAAATGGAAACCTGGCCATTAGTGCAAATCTCTGTAACTGTATATTAGGCCTAAAGTTAATGCTAAATAAACAGAACACTATCCAACTCTTATGGTGCGTTCACACCAAACACAAATAGAGCGTCTGGCACGAGTGATTTCAATGTTAAGTCAATACAAAGACACATTTTTAAATAAACCACATATTTGAGTTTAAAACAACTACATTCTCGCATGAAATACTTTTAAAACTACATTTCATGACACGATAACAGTAATATTTAGAAAGTTATCTGAATAAAAATGGTGGTTGAAAATGCTGCGTGAACTCAACTGGCAGAGGCCCCCCCATGACGCGAATTGTTCAAAATGTTCAAGCATCCAACTACGCGTGAATAGCACGAGTTATTCGCACAAGACGTGTTTGGTTTGAACACAGCATTAAATATTCAGTACAGTAACATGTTAGCATGTGTTGATGTGAGTTGGTTCATTAGAATTTGAGTTGCTTGAGGCGGAACGTGGATAAAGTCTTTTTTCCTGGGCATAGCGTGCATGTTACAGAAACATTCTTGCCTTTAATTTCCAGTACTTCCAGTTCGAGAACGCCATTTTCGCTGATGCCGTCTTGTGTTTAGTGGTTGTCAGAGCGTGCAGTAAGACAGCGTGAGCAGGGCACCGCCCACTCAGCCAATCATCATCGGATTTGCAACGGTGTCAGGCAGCTGATGTGTAGCCAGCCAAAGCATGACACCTCATGCTTTATTCAACCAAATTTTAGTAACGCGGCACTTTACATTCTCAGTAAAGATAACGGCGTTGCAACGATGGGAAAAGTGATTAATTAGATTACTCCGTTACTGAAAATTAAACTCCGTTAGTAATGCAGTTATACTTAAACGCCATTACTCCCAACACTGCTTATCACTGCATCTAAACCAACAACATGTTTATTAGATCATGTACCCACTAAATTACTGAAAGAGTTGTTATCTGTAGCAGAAGAAGTGCTTCTCAATATTATCAACTCGTCGTTATCTTAAGTAATCACGTCCCAAAACCATTCAAGCTGGTGGTTATTAAGCCTCTTATTAAGAAACCACAACTAGAACCTAGTGAACTGGCAAATTATAGGCCCATTTTAAATCTTCCATTTATGTCTAAAAGTTGTGTCTGCAAAGTTGTACTCATTCCTGCAAAAAAATTATCTGTATGAAGAATTTCAGGTTAGCCATAGCACAGAAACTGCACTTGTTACAAATGACTTGCTTCTTGCGCCAGAACAAGTTTGCATCTCATTGCTAGTTTTACTTGATCTTAGTGCTATGTTCGATACCATAGATCATGACATACTCATAGATCGATTACAAAACTATACAGGTATTCAAGGACAAGCTTTGAGATGGTTTAGATCCTGCCTGTCTAATCACTACAACTTTATTTAAATGGGGAGTCATCTCATTTATCACTAGTAAAATATGGAGTGCCACAAGGATCTGTCCTAGGTTCTCTGATAAGCTACTTATAAGCTACTACTAAATATTGTAGAAACTTTTTTTCTGTAAATTTGCTTTGCAATGATTTGTATTGTAAAAAGTGCTACAAATAAACTGGAATTAAATTGAATTGAATATACACCATTAACGGCAACCCATTATGCTGCTTTTTACAGGTGAAATATAAGTCTCAGGTGTCCAGAGAATGGGTCTATGAACTTTCAGCTCAAAAAACGCCACAGATCATTTTTTCAGTGGAAGCAAAAATGGATATACGTTTTTCGGATATACTGCCCAAAACAAAACATCTTTGTGGTTTTGATTAATATCTCTATAGCCACACAATTAAATGAAAATGTACAAGAAAGCTGTAAACTTAGATATAATTTTACACAGAAAAGAATATTATTCTATCTATATATACTATCTATTTGTCTATCTGGTAGTTTTATAGCTGTCTCTGATAGTTTTGATCTCCTCTAGTATAAAAGTTCAGCTGTGCTGTGCCTGGCTGGTGTCCCATCACATTCCTCTATCTCTTCCATTAACACGCCCTCAAATTACCATCTTCCCTCTGGCTTTCTTTAGCAGGTTTACAGTGCATTGTACATTGTACAGCGCATTACAGTGCATCCTTTGATGCAGGAAGAGACCTGAGCTAAAAGAACCAGCGCAACAAGACACTGGTGCAGCCTATATGTGGCACAGGTATAAGTTAGAGAGCAAAGAGAACTAGATAAAAAAGTTCGTCAAGACAAACTTTAAGTTGGCTTGAGAAAGCCTGACCAGAAAGTCTGAAAAAGTTAGAAAAGTTTGAAAAGTTTAAGAAGTTTAAAAAGTTTTAAGTTTGATGGTTTTCAGTCTGAGATAGATAGATAGATAGATAGATAGATAGATAGATAGATAGATAGATCTAGGGTCCCCAGGAGTGGTTGCTAAGGTGTTGCTATGCGGTTGCTAAGGTACCCTGAGTGGTTGCTAAGGTGTTGCTATGCGGTTGCTATGGTATCTGGGATGGTTGCTAGGGTGTTGCTATGCGGTTGCTAGGGTACCCTGAGTGGTTGCTAAGGTGTTGCTATGCGGTTGCTATGGTATCTGGGATGGTTGCTAGGGTGTTGCTATGCGGTTGCTAGGGTACCCTGAGTGGTTGCTAAGGTGTTGCTATGCGGTTGCTAGGGTATCTGGGATGGTTGCTAGGGTGTTGCTATGCGGTTGCTAGTGTACCCTGAGTGGTTGCTAAGGTGTTGCTATGCGGTTGCTAGGGTATCTGGGATGGTTGCTAGGGTGTTGCTATGCGGTTGCTAGGGTTCCCGGGGTGGTTGCTAGGGTGTTGCTATGCGGTTGCTAGGGTACCCTGAGTGGTTGCTAAGGTGTTGCTATGCGGTTGCTAGGGTACCCTGAGTGGTTGCTAAGGTGTTGCTATGCGGTTGCTAGGGTATCTGGGATGGTTGCTAGGGTGTTGCTATGCGGTTGCTAGGGTACCCGGGGTGGTTGCTAAGGTGTTGCTATGCGGTTGCTAGGGTAACTGGGATGGTTGCTAGGGTGTTGCTATGCGGTTGCTAGGGTACCCGGGGTGGTTGCTAAGGTGTTGCTATGCGGTTGCTAGGGTAACTGGGATGGTTGCTAGGGTGTTGCTATGCGGTTGCTAGGGTACCCTGAGTGGTTGCTAAGGTGTTGCTATGCGGTTGCTAGGGTATCTGGGATGGTTGCTAGGGTGTTGCTATGCGGTTGCTAGGGTACCCTGAGTGGTTGCTAAGGTGTTGCTATGTGGTTGCTAGGATACCCTGGGTGGTTTCTAGGTTGGTTTGGATAGTTGCTAGAGTGTTGCTATGAAGATAGATAGATAGATAGATAGATAGATAGATAGATAGATAGATAGATAGATAGATAGATAGATAGATATATTAGAAGTATTAGATAGATAGATAGATAGATAGATAGATAGATAGATAGATAGATAGATAGATAGATAGATAGATAGAATAGAGTCAGAAGATGGATAGATAGATAGATAGATAGATAGATAGATAGATAGATAGATAGATAGATAGATAGATAGATAGATAGATGAGTTTTAATATAGATAGATAGATGAGTTTAAAGATAGATATATAGATAGATAGATAGATAGATAGATAGATAGAGTCAGAAGAAAGATAGAGTTAGATGATTATAGATAGATAGATAGATAGATAGATAGATAGATAGATAGATAGATAGATAGATAGATAGATAGATAGATAGATGAGTTTGAATATAGATAGATAGATAGATAGATAGATAGATAGATAGATAGATAGATAGATAGATAGACAGACAGACAGACAGATAGATAGATATATTAGAAGTATTAGATAGATAGATAGATAGATAGATAGATAGATAGATAGAATAGAGTCAGAAGATGGATAGATAGATAGATAGATGAGTTTTAATATAGATAGATAGATGAGTTTGAAGATAGATATATAGATAGATAGATAGATAGATAGATAGAGTCAGAAGAAAGATAGAGTTAGATGATTATAGATAGATAGATAGATAGATAGATAGATAGATAGATAGATAGATAGATAGATAGATAGATAGATAGATAGATAGATAGATGAGTTTGAATATAGATAGATATATAGATAGATAGATAGATGAGTTTGAATGAGTTTGAATGGGTTAGTAATAGTACATAGGTTAGTCTGATTGAGTCTAATGGGCTTCAGTGTGTTTAGATTTGAATTTTTGACAGTTGGAGTTTGACGGAATGTTCAGTTGAGCAGAGGCTTTTCAATGTAAGTCTATGGGATTTTTATGATATTTAATCGTTATTTTTATGAAAACCGTAAGTCCGATCAGTTAGAAAAGATATAGCACACCCGGCGAGATCAGTCTGAAGAGCTGGTCCGAGTTTGGAGTCTGTAGAGTTAAAGCTCTAGGAGGAGTTAGAGTTGATAATTTTGTCTCAGAAGAATAATAATAACTAGAATTAAAAGTTAGTGAACTAACTTTGATGTTGGCTTGGCCATCTTGGCCATGGAGCAAAAGAGCCAAAGTACTTGTGTGCCCAACATTGAGTTGCCCCGCTGCAAAATTAATACACATAATAATGCCATAAAAAAATACACCTGCAACAGTCTTTTTCCATGCTCCCTTGCTGTTTTCTTTTTTTAATAAAAAGCCTGGGCTATGATAACAGCTATGACAGGGTTGTCTAGCTGGATGTGAAATAAGTCATGCCTATTTTTCTCGTGTATGTATTTCACAGTCCTGCCACCGTTGCGTTGTGGGCAACGACACACAAGATTACTGAAACAATGCATTTTAAATCAAGGAGATCATAAGGGGTCCAAGCACAATGGTTTGTATAGATGATGCAGTTACACACTGTTTAAAATTGTTTAATTTGTACTGTATGTTCATTCTATTTATTTATTTGTGCTATTTACATAATGTTTACTTTTTTAAGTTTGTTTTTGTTAATGTAAAATAGCACTGCATAGTCTTCACTGTAAGATAAAATACACAATCAAACCAAAATGTATTCAGACACCTTCAACATTTCTCACATAATCACAGTTTATTTGCTGTAGTTTAGAAACTGGTAATAATATATGACAATAACTCAGAACAAATTCATCTTGATAATTTCGGATAACTTTGATAAAAAGATATGTAATGGAATCAACCAAAACTTCAGACTGTCAGTATGACAATATTTACACAACTATCAATACTTTGTTGAACAGTTACCAAGCAAGAAATGCTTAATTTGGTTCAGTCTGTGGTGTGAAAAGGTTGCATTAACAATTAAAGAAAGAAACACTTAAGCAAAACATGGGCAGGTCCTTAATTATTATTTTTTTAAATCAATTTCACTGGTAGCCTACTGTATGAAGAATTAGTGGGTATAATATTTCACAGATCACTATTTTGCCATACTCACTTACATAAATGAACTAGTGGCCTGCACCCACTAGTAAAACAATTCTATCTTATTTTTGGATTGACTTTGGATAAATTCTTGTACTACAAGGTAATTCAGTCAAGAGCAGTGAGTGATTTACTTTCATTTTCATACATTAAAGACTCTGACAGCAGAGCTAGTAAATTAGGCGCGGTCCCTTTAAGAGACAAACGCATCCATTATGATGATACACATCCGATTTTTTTTTTGCAAATCTTTACTTTCACTTAAGACATAACCACATACTTATTCGAACACACTTTCCAACACGGGTATTTCGACATATTTTGTATGTATTTGTTGTCGGTACAAAAGCAAGAAGACTTTGAGACGCGTCTCTGCTTGCTCCCTGAACAACACCGCGCTGCTGAATTGAGCTCTTTTGCTTTTCGCTCTTTTTTCTGTTTATTTAAACTGCGATTTGAATTTGTTCGTTCAGGTCCAGGAGGAAGTGAACGTCCTGAACGACAGCTCTGTTCAGTGTTGCTGTCCCTGTCCGCGATACGCGCGGCTCTCTCTCGTGCACACGCGCCATCAGCTGCTCAGTTCAGTTTCCCGCAGCGCGGGGCTGAAGCCAACTTGATGTGTTGAATGCTCGGAGCACGTTATAAAACGTATTCTTAAAATACACATTTCTGTTTTAATAAATGGTCATATTAAATCATAGCATAACACATAAGTAGGTACAAAAATAATCAGTGATGCATGCGACCCTTTTGGTCTCAGTGTAGCTCCCTGCTTTACCATGTTATGCAACGCTGAGCAATTGCTGCGACGTTAAGCCTGACAGAGAAATCTCACAAGCACATATAAACACTCATTTTCATATGTGTAATATATTCTTCTAATTGTTTTGTGCCGTTTCGCTGCAGTGTTTTAATGTGAAAGGCTGTAAATGTGTACTTCAAGTGTTCAGAGAAATACATCGCGAGCTCATCTGTGACGTTCAGCATGATGATTCAGTTAGAAACCAGCTAAGACCAGCGTGACAGTGGCCAAAACTACTTTAAAACCATATAGTATATTATTCTAATTGTTTTGTGCCGTTTCGCTGCAGTGTTTTAATGCGAAAGGCTGTAAATTCTCTGTGGACTTCAAGTGTTCAGAGAAATACATCGCCAGCTCGCGAGCAGTTGGCTGCCGCGAATATATAATGTTATTACTTTAAACAGTTCAGAAACATCTGAATTTAGCTCTTGGTGTGTTCTAACGTGTGGATTGCGTGTAATCGCGTTTTTAAAAGGTCTTAAATAAGAATGAATTCGCTAGTTCTCGGCTCCGTGTAGACAGCCTGGGCTGAGCAGCAGTATTTTTAACCAGTTTAAAAGTGAAACGAAACCCGACTCCGCCCCTAAATGTCATTGCAACTGTAGGGGCGCAAATTTTCTCAGACAATGTAAGTCTATGGGTAATGAATTTTGACATTTAAAAATTAATAAAAAAAAAACTTTAAGTCTGATCACTCTGAAAAGATATAGCACACACCACCGCTCTATCCCGCAGGTGTCTGCCGAGTTTGGGGCTTGTGGCTTTAAAGCCCTAGGAGGAGTAGCGTACAGAATTTCTGTCAGAAAAATAATAATAAGAAAAAAAAGAAGAAGTTTAAATAGCATAACAGTATGTTGGCTTGTTGCCAAGCCAACATAACTAGAATTAAAAGTTAGTGAACTAACTTTGATGTTGGCTTGGCCATCTTGGCCATGGAGCAAAAGAGCCACAGTACTTGTGTGCCCTACATTCTTGAGTTGCCCTGCTGCAAAAAATTAAAAAAATAATACCATAAAAAATACACCTGCAACAGTCTTTTTCCATGGTCCCTTGCTGTTTTCTTTTTTAATAAAAAGCCTGGGCTATGATAACAGCTACGACAGGGTTGTCTAGCTGGATGTGAAATAAGTCATGCCTATTTTTCTCGTGTATGTATTTCACAGTCCTGTCACCGTCGCGTTGTGGGCAACGACACACTCGATAACTGAAACAATGCATTTTAAATCAAGGAGATCAAAAGGGGTCCAAGCACAATGGTGTGTATAGATGATGCAGTTACACAATGGACATGTATCTTTTCAAGTAAATTATGAGTCCTTTTGTTAGTACTATTATATGCACAACATGAAAATAGATAACTATCAGTGTCCCTTCTTCACTTTTTCAGTAATGTGTGATAACTTGATAAAAATATTGGCAATACTATTAAAATATGTTAAAATTTAATGATATCTAGGAGATGATGTTCAAGTCTTTGAACAGATGAGGTGTGCTATATTTTTTCTAACTTATTGGACTTACGGTTTTAATAAAAATAAATATTAAAAATCATAAAAATCCCATAGACTTTAATTGTCAGGATGTTCAGATGAGCCAAGCTCCAAATCCCATTAGACTCAATCAAAGTTAGCTTCTATGAACTATTTCTAATCAATTTAAACTCATTCAAACTCGTGTAATATTTCAAATTTATTTATGTGCATAAATAAAACATTTATAAATATTCATTATAATTTTTTATAAACTTCAATAAGGCCCAATATAGTAATAATGCTAAAACTATAATCTCCTAAATACCATTCAATTTGACTCTATTTTCACGTTGTGCATATAATAGTACTCATAGAAGGAATCATAATTTACTTGAAAATAGGATATTTATGTATTTATTTGTAAGAACTGCTTTGTCTCTAAATATATCTTGAAGTATTTAGTATTTATCCTGTGGCGCCATCGTGTGGACAACATACTGAAAGCAGCTGGTGAATGCAATCTCTTTTAATATTCAATCCAGCATCAATACCTATTTTGCACACATACACAGCTCAAAAACACCTGAATTCTGCTCTTCTTGTGTTCTAATGGGTGGATTGTGTGAGACATAATTTATTAATGAGATCTGACCCGATAATAATAACATATGTTGGTTTAGCTTGTCAGTGTGAATGAAATGTGTATTTATTTGTCCGATCTCGCCCCAAAACACGGCTGTCATGTAACTTTTTTTCCCTTCACAATGTCAAATATTGCGTTTTGCACACATACACGGCTCAAAAACCCCTGGATTTTGCTCTCGTTGTGTTCTAAAGGGTGGATTGTGTGCATTCTGAATATATATTTTATTTTAAGATGCTCTTAAAAAATATATATAAATGACTTTACCACAGGGAACTACACTAACTTTTTCCACTGGTGGCTCTTATCAGTCACCACTTTTTCAGTTACTGGCACAAAACATGATTTGGTCGCCCAAATTATTTATAGTAATTACTGGATAAAAATGAACAATAATGAAACTGTATTGCATACAGATGTGCTTTTTGTTTTACTTGCCATCTTTTAAACCACATGCCTTGTTCTATTTCTTACAGTAGACACAGTGCATTGCTCTGTCTTGTAGCTGGGGTTAGAGTTGTACAGAAAGAAAGTATACTTGTAAAGAAAGAAACACTTAATCAAAACATGGTCAGGTCCCTAATTATTATTATTTTTTTAATAAATTTCACTGGTAGCCTACAGTATAAAGAATTTTTGGGTATAATATTTCACAGATTTCACACACTATTTTGCCATACTCACTTACATAAATGAACTAGTGGCCTGCACCCACTAGTAAAACAATTCTATCTGATTTTTGGATTGACTTTGGATAAATTCTTGTACTACAAGGTAATTCAATCAAGAGCAGTGAGTGATTTACTTTCATTTTCGTACATTAAAGAAACTGCAGCAGAGCTAGTGAATTAGGCGCGGTCGCCTTAAGAGACAAACGCATCCATTATAATGATACACATCCGGTTTTTTTGCAACTCTTTACTTTGACTTAAGACATAAACACATAATCTTTCGAACACATTTTCCAACACGGGTATTTCGACATATTTTGTATGTACTTGTTGTCGGTACAAAAGCAAGAAGACTTTGAGACGAGTCTCTGCTTGCTCCCTGAACACCAGAACACCGCGCTGCTGAATTGAGCTCTTTCGCTTTTCGCTCTTTTTTTCTGTTTATTTATACTGCGATTCGTATTTGTTCGTTCAGGTGCAGGAGGACGTGAACGTCCTGAACGAGAGCTTGTTGCCAAGCCAACATAATAAGTTTAAATAGAATATCAGTAAGTTGGCTTTCTCAAGCCAACTTAATAATATTAGTTTGCACCTGTCAGAGAGAGAAAGAGAAAGATTTTTATGGTCATTGAGGAGCCATCTTTCATATCCTAGCCACTATTTCTAGTCCACTGACAACACAACACAACACAAAAAATTATATTTTGAAAAATGTTTAAACGAGGCTGAATATGAATCTACTGAAATCATTAAAATTTTATGACACAATGAGTGTATGCTGCAAGAAGAATTGATGCAAAATACCTCATAGATTGGCAGAAGGCAAAGCTAGCTCTGATTATAATATTTTTGCACATTTAAAAATAATATACACTATAATTATGATTCTCAAAATAGGAGGCTTTGTTTCTTGTTTAAATTTAATTGTCAAATTACCAGAACCTTCAGGGACTTACCAGCATGCTTGAAGACCTGAACCACTCCAACATGTTTGCCTCACTAGGTGCCTCAGTTTCCAAGGCCAAATGAAAAACCCAGTATCTTCGAGAACTGGTGACCCAGAAATCTAAGCAGCGAAACAAAATTTAAACCAATAATCTACAGGATTCATCTTAGTCCACTGGGCAGTAAGATTGTTGATTAATTTACTCAACTGGAAAAATAAATCTTATTAACAAGAAAAGACCTCCTCGTTGGTCATCCAATTTCTGTGTACCCATGGAGTCTGAGGGGCCAGAACAACCCTCGGGCGCATGTTGTGGTCCAGGTACTCGAAACTTACAAAGTGAATTATGAGACTGGAGTGTTTTTTTTTTTTTTACCAAGTACACATTTGATCCAAATAGCCTGTAAATATAAATGGTGTTCTTTTGAGATTTCTAATCATAAAAGTATTCTGAAAAAAGTATCACAGTTTCCACTTAAATATTAAGCAGCACAATCATTTTCAACGTGAATAATAATAAATGTTTCTTGAGCACCATATTACAACATAGAAATTATTTTATAATGAAATACATGCATCCTTGGTGAGCATAATAAACTTCTATCAAAACATTTTAAACATCTTGCCATATTATTGTGGTCAAATCCATTTCATTAATACTCCCCTATAAGTCACGAAAAACTTGAGGGTTGAACATTGTCAGAGCTTTCAAAGTTGACACTTCTTGACCACAAAGGCTACACCAGATATTTTTCATAAAGGTCACATGTCTAGTTTAAGAAACGTGTTGTGAACTTCACATGTCTGACAAGAACTTTACATGTTAAATCAAAATTCTTCTGCCTCAAGGCTTCAAAATCATCTTAAACTCCCTAAAAATCTCTCAGCATTGAATCACAAGATAAGTATTCCCAAAACAGCACATCCTTTGCTCATCAGCACATTGGAAACACAGGCCTATCTGAAAAACTATTGTTTTGGATATCTCCGATGGGGCATTTGCATCACCAAGTCTTGAAATGTGCTACTCAAATGTGAACCATATGTCGGTGTCCGGAATGGCTGTATTTATCCAAAATGAGAAACAGAGGTATCATGGAATCTGCTGTCATGCTGGTGCCTTCAGGGCAGGTCCATTCTTATGTTTTTATCTTAAAAGCATCTGAAATACACTTAAGAAATGCACAGAGAGGAGAAAGAGGTCTTTTTTGGGAAAGCGTGAAGAATCAGATTTCTAGCATTGGGTCAAGTTAGTGGTACATGCATTTTGCATTAAATACTATATTTTAAATTGGATTTGATGTGATTTACAGTTCAATAACCAAAGCTGCTTTTAGCCAACTCCGCCGACATGTCACTCTGGTGTTGTATTTAACTTATTTCAGGGGATTCCATTACTGTACTGAAAACTGAACTTGACTGAAGGTTTTCATCATTTACTGATCCGTATACTGTTCAAGTCCTGCATGGAACAAAAGAGGATTCAAACTATTAATAACTATATAAAGTATAATTCTATCATTCTAGTGTATGTTATGTGTGAAGCACTTCTGTGTTTATCTAAAGACCTTTTCCTAAAATATAAATGCAGCTGTATATTTCATGTTTAAAGTGGTCATTTATTATGTGAAAACAAAATAAGATAAAATAAACTAATTAATACAATTAAATATATTATAAATATGTGTAAAATATTATTTATAGCATCTTATGGGTCAATATAATAAAATATGTTACCATTCATTATTTGAATCGAGTCATTAAACACATAATAACTGAGTTATAATAAGTTATTATTATTATTATTATTATTATTATTATTCATATAAAGTTGTCAAAAACTTATACAGAGAGTTGAACACATGGACATTGTGCATTATTTAAGCAATGGCTATATATGATCTAAAGCAATAAGGCATTTATAATGTTATAAATTATTTATATTTTAAATAAACACTATTCTATTGAAGTATCTCAATTTCAACTGCAATATTATAGTTTTTACTGTATTTCAATCAGTAATCAAATAAATGCAGCCTTGCTGAGCATTGGAGTGTGCTTTTTCAAAAACATTAAAAAGTCTTATCAACAAAAAAAACTTACTGGTAACTTTCGGTTGTCCCCCCCCCCCCCCCCCTGCCATTACAACATCAAAAACTTCCAAGCTGGTCAATCACCATCTACATGTTATAAGGAAAAATCATTACACGGAACTCAGTTGATTGCCTGTGATGAACCAGTGAAACTGCCCACCACAGAATCAGCGCACAAGTCAAGCACTGACTCTCTGACTGCAGCATGGGTTAACTGAGTCCCTCTGTTGAGTGAAAATCACTTTACACAGGGAAACGAGTTTCCACTTTCTGTGAATGTGTTTGCTGTAATCAAAGGAAGTGCAGTTCCCATGAAAAGGAGCAGGGGTACACATAGGGAATGTTTCGCCTAATCACTGTTCCTCTCCAACTGGCTTAGTGAATAATTGGACCACTGTTTAAAGTTTATTTGGCCCGTCTCGAGTGTGGATTAAACAACCTCCACAGCTGTATGGCCAGAAATATGGATCTATAGATTGAGACCAAGAATAATAATCAAGGAGCATTAAATTCTAGTTGGCTTAGCTCACAAGATTGTAAAGATCATTACTGTAAAGAGTTTTTTTTTTTTTTGTTGTTGTTTTTTTTTTTTTACCAAAATATATAAACCTATGTTCAAAATGAGCATGCAACCATGTGTAAACTATATTACAACCTATATATACATAAACATGACACGCTAACCATAATCAGCACATTACACAATCTAATCAAGCTGAATTAGTTTTAAAGGAATAGTTTAACTAAAAAATTTAAATTTGCTCACCTTGAGATCATCCAAGATGTAGATTCGTTTGTTTCTTTATTTGAAAAAATTTGAAAAATGTAGCAATACATCACTTGCTCACCAATAGATCCTCTGTAGTGGATGGGTGCCGTCAGAATGAGAGTCCAAACAGCTGATAAAAACATCACAATATTCCACACAACTCCAGTCATCAGTTAATGTCTTGTAAAGTAAAAAAAAACAGCATGTTTGTAAGAAACAAATCCATCAAGATGCTTTCATTTTAAACCATCTCTGACAAAATCCATAATTCATAATATTGCTTCCTCCAATGAAAAAGTCCATCCCTTGTTATCCTCTGACATCAAAATACACAGACACAATTATTTTAGACTTCCTCGTAAACAGTGCTTGATCTGTGCATATTTTTCTCCTGATTTCACAGGAGAAAGCAATATTATGGATTACTGACTCGAATTTTGGCCTGAAGCAACATTGAAAATGTTTTAGTGGTGGATTTGGTTATTACAAACACACAGCTTTTTACTTTAAGAGACATTGATTCCTTTAGTTTCTTCTACAGTTCAAGCATGGGGAGAGATCAAGCTCAACAAACCATGGGCAGTAAAAACTTTTTAACATTTCTTTTTTTTTTTTTGATAAAATCTTGTATGATATGAAGAAACAAAGGTCATCTAAAGGAGAATTCCGAGATCTTAATACATTTTTTCAACCAAATGGCTTTTATTATTCTGTGAAGTGTGTACCATTAATAACAGATGATGCACATTTTTATTTTTCCAATTTATATTGACTCCCCACATGCCTTTCCCCCCCAAAAAATATAAAATGTATTTTTGGAAACAACAAGCATCTAATGGAATAATGGTGCAATTAAAAGTGTGAGAAAGCAAAGTGCTGAAAGAGCATTAGAAAGAAATGTGTGTGGGTGAGCTGGAATTCCCTGTGCATGATGAATAGTTTCATGAGACAGCACGTCTGGAGCACAAGTGCAGAATCGTACATGATAGACCCAGTGGGGCAAATGGAGTGGATGGCATAACGTAATGGCCTAGATAATTCCTCCCATCCATCATGATCTGTCACTCTACCGCAGTAATGGTAGGTTGGTGTACGGTACAGTTGGAAGCAATACAGTATCACTTAAACAACAACATACGCTTCAGAGATATGCAAGATTTCATAATTTATAGTGAAAACTCTGGTGTTGTGCAGATCTTAACACTATATTAGTATAGTAAACTAATAGTAATGCAAGTCAAGGTTACATTCTTAAATGAATAATTCACCCAAAATGAACCAAAAACATGATTATGGTATTTAAAAAAAAAAATCAGATTTTAAAGCAATATTTTGAAATGAGATCTCATGGATATAGCTTTTATTATTCTCAATCCAGGATTTTTTTTTATTTAGATTTCATATTTTAGCTGGAAGCAGCTGTTTGAAGTCATGCAAATTACTTGTGGATCATGGTGATGTTTTTATCAGCAAATTGGACTCTAATTCTGACGGCACCCATTTACTGCAGAGGATCCGTTGATGAGTCATGCAATGCTAATTTTCTCCATATCTGCTCTGATGAAGAAACAAACTCATCTACATCTTGGACGGCCTGAGGGTGAGTACAGGAGTACAAAAATATGTAATAAATTAATAAGTATCAATCAGAATAATTAGTTATAAATACAATATAACAAGAACAAAGAAATGCTAAAATGTGACCCAGATGGCTAGTGCAAGTACCGAATTTGTTAATATTGCAGCAAAAGTGTGACGGTTGGGTTGTGGGAAAAACACAAGGAGAGGGTAAAATCCAATTGCAGGTAAGGTTTATTGCACAAAGAGGTTAAATACAAAATAAAACTGTCTTGAGAGACAAACCAAACAAAAAGGGAACCGGATGAAACGGATAAGAACGCGAATGAGCAAGAAGGTAACGAGAAGACTCGCGAGACAAGCACAACTCACACATAGGGTAGGACTCCATACAGATGACAGAGAAAGACAGCTATACATAGGGAGACTAATGACAGAGGATTGTCAGCACCTGTGCGATTCTAATTGGAGTGCAATTACTGTGAAGACACAACCAGACTAGAGGAATTAAGGTGCCTATGGTGAAGTGCCTAAGGAGAAGTGAGCTCACTAGGGAACACCCAGGAAAACAGAGACTGAGAGCGTGACATTACCCCCTCCCCTACGGAGCAGCTCCCAGATGCTCCACCTGAAACCCCGGAAAACCCAACAGAAAAAGAGGTAGGAGGGAGGTGAAGCGGCGGCGGACTAGGGGGAGGGATGGAGGGTCAGAAAACAGAGACAAACAACCAGGTGGAATGGAGAGACAAAGACAGGACAACCAGGTAAAATGGAAGAAAAAAAAAAAAAAAAAAAAAAAAAAAAAGAGAGGGAACAACCAGATGGAATGGCGAGGCAGAAGCAGGAGAGGTGAAACACAAAACAAGGAGTCCAGGAGGGTGGTGGACTGGCGGAGGAAAAACAAAGGGGAGGGACGGAGGGTCAGGTCCAAAGGAGGAAAGTAGAAAAACAAATGAAAACAAAAACATAGGTAAATGGAGGACATTAGGTGATGCCCACCCGGGCGGAACAGAGGGCCATCACATTCATGTGGTCAAGGCAGAAGCCCCCCCAGGGCGGAGCGGAAGACCACCACATCCTCCCAGTCAAGGCCGGAGTCCCCCAGGGCGGAGCGGAAGACCACCACGTTCTCGCGGTCGAGGCCGGAGTTCCCCAGGGCGGAGCGGAAGACCACCACATTCTTGTGGCCGACCCCATGGGAGGACGAAGATCACCGGTGACTTGACTCAGTCCTCGAAGATCACCGGTGACTAGCCTTGTCTCTGGAGAGTCATCTGTGACTAGCCCTGACTCTGGAAGGCCATTTATGACTAGCCCTGACTCTGGAACGGCCTCGGCCTCCGGAACAACAGCGGGCACCGCCACGGGAACTGCATCGGGCACCGCCTCGGCATCGGGAACTGCGTCGGGCTCCGCCTCGGGAACTGCGTCGGGCTCCGCCTCGGGAACTGCGTCGGGCTCCGCCTCGGGAACTGCGTCGGGCTCCGCCTCGGGAACTGCGTCGGGCTCCGCCTCGGCATCGGGAACTGCATCGGGCTCCGCCTCGGCATCGGGAACTGCATCGGGCTCCGCCTCGGCATCGGGAACTGCATCGGGCTCCGCCTCGGGAACAGCGTCGGGCTCCGCCTCGGGAACTGCGTCGGGCACCGCCTCGGGAACTGCGTCGGGCACCGCCTCGGGAACTGCGTCGGGCACCGCCTCGGGAACTGCGTCGGGCACCGCCTCGGGAACTGCGTCGGGCACCGCCTCGGGAACAGCGTCGGGCACCGCCTCGGGAACAACAGCCGGCACCGCCTCGGCCTCGGGAACTGCATCGTGATCGGGCTCCGCCTCGGGAACTGCATCGGGCACCGCCTCGGGCACTGCATCGGGCACCGCCTCGGGAACAGCGTCGGGCACCGCCTCGGGAACTGCATCGGGCACCGCCTCGGGAACTGCATCGGGCACCGCCTCGGGAACTGCATCGGGCACCGCCTCGGGCACTGCATCGGGCACCGCCTCGGGCACTGCATCGGGCACCGCCTCGGGAACAGCATCGGGCACCGCCTCGGTCTCGGGAACAGCATCGGGCACCGCCTCGGGAACAGCATCGGGCACCGCCTCGGGAACAGCATCGGGCACCGCCTCGGGAACAGCATCGGGCACCGCCTCGGGAACAGCATCGGGCACCGCCTCGGGAACAGCATCGGGCACCGCCTCGGGAACAGCATCGGGCACCGCCTCGGGAACAGCATCGGGCACAGCATCGGGCACCGCCTCGGGAACAGCCTCGGCAACTTTCTCCAGGCCTTGAGGGACGGTCGACGCCTGTCTCCTCCTCCTCCACGATGGCGAGTCGGGGGCACCTTGTCTGGAGACTCAGGCGTTGAGTCGTCCATCTTGAGCTGTGGCTCTGGGCTGGCGACCATCCTGTGCTGTGGCTCTAAGCTGGTGGCCATCGTGTGCTGTGGTGCTGGGCTGGTGGCCATCTTGTGCTGTGGCGCTGGGCTGGCGGCCATCTTGTGCTGTGGCGCTGGGCTGGCGGCCATCTTGTGCTGTGGCGCTGGGCTGGCGGCCATCTTGTGCTGTGGCACTGGGCAGGTGGCAGTCTTGTCTGGAAACTCTGGTGTGGTTGTTGCATCCCACTGAGCACGATGGTGCAGGTAATTGGTAAACCCCCAAAAGTCCAGGATCTCTAACCCCTTCATCTCCCATTGAGGTAAAGGATCATCCAGGCAATTATTAAACAAATCTTTTAGTGCTGCATCATTGTAACCTAACCCGACTGCCAAAGTCCAAAACAATTGCGCCAGGCCACCCACCTCACTTCCCTTTTGATGAAGGGTGGTTAAGTTCCGGAATCTCCCCCTCCGTTCCTCCATGGTGGCTGGGGAACCGATTCGAAATCTCACACCGCTGGATCTAGGCATGATGGAGTCCTTCTGTGACGGTTGGGTTGTGGGAAAAACACAAGGAGAGGGTAAGATCCAATTGCAGGTAAGGTTTATTGCACAAAGAGGTTAAATACAAAATAAAACTGTCTTGAGAGACAAACCAAACAAAAAGGGAACCGGATGAAACGGATAAGAACGCGAATGAACAAGAAGGTAACGAGAAGACTCGCGAGACAAGCACAACTCACACATAGGGTAGGACTCCATACAGATGACAGAGAAAGACAGCTATACATAGGGAGACTAATGACAGAGGATTGTCAGCACCTGTGCGATTCTAATTGGAGTGCAATTACTGTGAAGACACAACCAGACTAGAGGAATTAAGGTGCCTATGGTGAAGTGCCTAAGGAGAAGTGAGCTCACTAGGGAACACCCAGGAAAACAGAGACTGAGAGCGTGACAAAAAGTCTAAAACTGTGAAACTTGAGAAATATTACAGATGTTTCTTGATCGGTTGTTACCTCAGCCTAGCTGTAACCCTAAACACATAGAGGAACATTCACAGACAAATAAACATTCAACAATCAAAAATATAAACCATCAACAGAACAAATTTGCAATTAAAAATGACTTTGGCAATTCATGTACAAGAATAATGATGTCTAAATGTTACATAACAAACACAAGTGCTTAATACATATCAACTTGATTTAAACCTTCAGATTAAAAACACTTGGAGGATTTTCCTGAATAACCGTAGCAATGGCATTTACTGAGCAACTGTTTCAGTCTTATGAGCGAATTAATAAATTAAAATAAACAAAAAAATAAATACATATGCTAACTTCAACTTGCTGCATCTCTGTCTCAAAGTCTCTGAGTCTGATGTCCATTAAACACACGTGAGAGTCTGAAGCAAACATTAGACCACATTAAAAGCCTCTCCTCACTTTTTATATTTACAGTACATGCCAGCTGGGGTTTGGATGATTTTCCCCGGTAAACAACATAACTTTTCCTCAAAGAAAAAGGACATCTCATACAATACGACAAAAACAGATTTCCAGTGTGGCATACACATCTTGTGCAATGAACAGAGTGGATTACATCCCACAGCAGACCAATGATTGCACAGTGGTGAGAGAGTATTTATTGTAAAACATATTAAACTTAAATACTTAACAAATATGTAATAAAAGCATACACAGAGGATGTGCATTGCTATGGTTTTCCCACAGGGTTTTATTCAGAATATCCAGGGATGGACTCAGGACATCCAAACCAAACCCAGTCCACAGCGGATAATATCTCACTATATTTGTCACATATGCATATAATAATGATTACATTTAGCAGATGCGACTTACAGTGCATTCAGAATCATCATACATTTTTTACCTAACATGTGTTCCCTGAAAACTGAACCCACAACCTTTTGCGCTGCTAACGCAATGCTCTACCACTGAGCCACAGAGACATTGATTTCAATATGCATGAAATTGCCATTTCGCATTTCAAGTACATACAATAAAATAAAATAATCCGATTCCACAGCACTAGCAGTATTTAATGTATACAATTTTTCCAGATGCTGTAGTATTTTGTTCTGTCATTATGAGTAAGATAGACTTACATTGTTTGTTTTCTGCTTTATGTTCCCATTTAAAGTTCCCAACTTCATTAGAGACCTGCAGTTCTACTGATCTATGAACATCTCAATCCGTGGAATGCATGACTGAGCCAAACTCTGTATCGTTCATTTCGTCTTTCATCATCTTACACTCTAACATCATTTAGTCCAACAATTCCTTTCACATTTCGTGCGACCCAGTGATTATCTGTGAGTGTGCTGAAGGCCCATAACCCTGCTCTATAAAGTGCGGTGTTGGAAAATAGACTATGAAACTGTTTTCCTAGACTGTGCCAGCAAACACTAGTCATTAGAGCTGATCGATTTATTCTTTTTCGACTGGAGCTATGCCAGTTTAGCTACAGTAACCACAGCGATTAAAGCCTTGGTGATGTAAACCGTAGGGAGCCTCTCCCCATTGGCTGCTGTTAAATCACAGATAGCTTGGTGATGCTGTGGTTTGGCCCTGAACCTCTGTGGCCCTTGTGTTTGGGGGAGTACATAATCCACACACATACAGACTCTCTCATACACAAACACTCACACACAACTAGGCCTTTGCAACAAAAAAACAAAAACAAAGTTCCAACCTCTGTAATATTGCAGAGGAGCTATAATGATGGAGATTTGTGTTGACGGACAACTGTGACTTGCAGATATTGAGAGGAAAAGATTATTTATGTGATATACAGACAGACAGACAGACAGACAGACAGACAGACAGACAGACAGACAGACAGACAGACAGACAGACAGATAGATAGATAGATAGATAGATAGATAGATAGATAGATAGATAGATAGATAGATAGATAGATAGATAGATAGATGTGACTCATCCAACTCTTCACACATCACAAATGGTGAATTTTGACTTGCTGTCCTGAAATCTGGGTTAAAAGGACATTATTTAATAGAAGTAGATGAGGGATATAGGAGTTAATTTATTTAGCATAAAAACCTGCTTATATCCAGTTTTACAAGTTTGTTACCATCAGTACTTAAATGACTGCAAAATTGATGAGAATACATTTTTAGTTTAAATATCATTAAAGTTTTAAAAGAAAGTTTTTAAAAGTTTTTATTTATTTATTTATTTATTTTTTATCCTCCAACAGTTGTCCCCATTCCCTTCCATTATAAGTGCCTCGGCATAAGGTGTGTGTGTGTTTGTGTGTGTGTGTGTGTGTGTGTGAGTTCACTACTCAATGCTGTTTGTCAGCACTTGGATGGATTAAATGCAGAACACAAACACAAAATTTGGACACCACATTTGGCTACACATCTCATCACTTTATTTATTTATTTATTTATTTATGTATTTATTTATTTGGCCCATTGGTGCGTTTTTGCAATATGGACAAAATTATGTCAAGGTATATACCGTACATCCCACCATAAGAAAAAAAAAATCTGTAGAAAAATGGGAAAGCTACTGGCAGTTATCTGCTGGGACATTAGCCGTTAAGTTACGGACATTTTCTTTAACGTTAAAACATATAATATATATAATACATAATAATACAATAATATATAATAATACAATGTGATGAATATTTTTAAATACAGGTAAAACATTTTGAAGTGTCAATACAGAAAGTCCTTCATATTAACCCAATACACTGGACCCTATTTTTATGACTTTTAAGAAAAGACCATTGAAATTTCAGTTTCATCTTTACTTAGTTGTATTGATCCAGTATTATTCCTTTTAAACAACAATCTTTTCAACAAATAGACAATTACGGTCATTTTCTGTGACATTGCCATTGGTTCATTTAAACATTATCATTAATCAAAAGCTTTTGGTTGTTGGCCAAACTCACTGGCATAATTACAGAATGAACGAATAATGAAAATGGCACCGCATTAACATTTGCAGTCTCTCTATTTACACTTCATCAATAAGACACACTGGGCGCCTCATATGTGGGTGAGCGTCCTTGTGTGTCTCTGTGTGTTCTAAGCTAATATTGACTCTGTCAGTTTGCTGTAAGCTCTGCTAATGGACTCTTCACATTGCGATGTAAGCCACATGGACTGTGAGGAAATGTTTCGATGGCAGTCATCCAGATGGCCTTCATTTCTCCCAAACAAGCGCTGAATATGAAACCCTCTCCATGTAGGTGATCCTATAACATTCCTTTGGTCAAACAATGCCAAAATGTAAATTGTCATGACATGTCAAATCTGGTGCATGCATCAGTCCAGATTTCAGAGCACTATTTTTAACACTTCATCCATCCATTTGATTTAATATCAGCGCCAATGCATCCACCCATCCAGTCATCCAATTATTCATCCAACCATTCATCCTCCAAAATAAGATAAGGTACATACAGGTTTGAAATAACATAAGGGTGATTAAATGATGTCGGAATACAATTTTTGTGGTGACATATACCTTTAAAATTCTCAGACTAGATTAAAAACTGTAAATTTGTGACGTCTGCAACAACCAATCTTTTTTTCCACTGTGCGTTTGTGTGTGTTTGTTACTAGAGAGGTCATGGCAGAGCTAAAGACTGTCTAGACAGAAGGACATCATCCCTGTCTCAGGGGCATTGTGTCACAGAATGACATTGTCAACTAATCTATTTTTGCCATAGAGAGTACATAAAAGTGTGCCACATCGAACTAGACGTGCACTCTGTAATGAAGAAGCATGGTCCGCTTGGCACTGCAGGATTTCAGGAGTGAGTTAAGATCATATCATAGCCATGGAGAATTTCTAGAGGTACAACAATGGAACAGAAAACCATGCAACATACTATTTATCACACACACGCACGCACACACACACACACACACACACACACACACACATACACACACACACACACACACACACACACACACACACACACACACACTCTAGAGAGCAAACTCAAATCTGCCTCTGCATCCAATAACCCATTAAAATGCTTTATGTTACTCTGAGACTGACATTGTTATGGGTTTTATTGAAAGCCTCTGTTCTACAATAATTTTATAACTGAAATTGGTCACAAAACAATAAATACATACAGATTGAGACATTTGGCTGACGTTTTCTTCTATTCTCTCTTGGGGGAATTCACCAAGAAAGACATGCATCGAAGTTTATGTTGCTTTATATGTGATGGTGCAAATAGGCTATGTTTACAAACTGTATGGAAGGCCAGCAAAAATGTCATGCTATGGTAAATCATAACCACAATAAATTATAATTATGATACAATTACGATATGCTGAGTGAGTTATCAGATAAGAAGTCTAATTTTGACAGTAAATTTTGAGATTAAAAAGTCAAAATTTTGACAAGTCAATTTTGAGACAACATCTGAATTATTACAGTAAAAATGAGTCATAAATTATAGAGAATTTTAATTAAATCATGACTTACGAGATAAGTCATAATGATGAGATAAACTGTCATAAACATGGCACAAGATTTCTAAATTATGAGGTAGTCAAGATTATGAGACAAACCGTCAAAATTATGAAATAAAAAGATTGCAAAGGTCAAAATTACGAGATAATTATAATTATGAGATTTCAACTTTTAATAAGTTATGACTGTCATAATACATAATTATGTTACAATTCTGATTTCATAATAAGTAGTATCCCATAGACAGATAGTATCTCATAGTTTTTATTTCGTAATTATTTGTGTGATAATTATGATTTACCAAAGCATCATTTTTGTCTTAAGTGGCGAAAATGGGCTTCCACTGTGCTGGGTGCAATTCCAGATCTTGTGGGTCGATTCTGAGTGAAAGATTGTGATAAATACCACACACCAACATTATTTGGCACTGCTGTTATTTTTCACAGGTCTAAAATATTGTCTTGCCAGTTGAAAGTTTTGCTTGTGAGTGAAGCTGCATCTCAGTGCGCAGAAACCATGCACCAGAATAAAAGACCTGGTTCTATTGTTTGTACATAAACAACATATACAGTAACATTTCTGCAGATGAAACATGAATCCAATAAACAAACAATTATGATGTTAAATGGTTTGTATGTAATTTCATGAATTTTGGGGTATTTTATAAGAATAAACATGTTGATATGAGAAACGCTAAACAGGTGCAACATTTATTTAACTATAGAAAGTCACAAATAATATATTTCTGCCTCATATGATCAAAGTCCACTTTAGAATGTAATCAGAAAATATCACAAACACCAGATGGCATTTTGAAGTTTTGGCCTGTAAAAACACTATTAATCTCATAAATCTGTTTAGGTTGAGCTATAATTAACCTGTGTGATTATATAACGAATTTGTCAAAAGAATTCACATAATGAAAAAATAAAATGTTTTGCTAGGAAGACATTTGATAATAGGTGGATATATGTACATTAGGATTAAATAAGCATAGCGGAGAAAGGCTGTGCTAAATGGGCAGAAAGCAGAGTGGCTCATTACGCTACCAATCGTGTGTCAATAAAAGCAGGTTGGTACAGTGAAATATGGTCCAACTTTTAATTTTGTTAGGCCATTACAGCCTGTTTCGTCAGCCGCTTAACACACCCTTGAACAAAGCTGAGAAAAACTGCTCCGAAATGACTTGGCTCAGTCAACTGTATTATGCAATATGCTACGCAGTAAAATCATTACAGTAAAAATTATCGAAATATAGAAATCTTTGGTAAAATTCCATTCAATAGCTGAATGTAGATATCAAATATGACTTAAAGCATGTTGTAAAAAAGTTGCAGGGTTTTGTGCTGAAATACTGTGTTCAGAAGTGACTCAACTGTTTAGTGAATATGCTCTTTGTTTTTTACCTCTTCCTATTACTACATCTTGCTAAAATGCATCCAAGGCGTGGGTATTTCCTGAACTCATCAATAACTCTTGGAATATTACATACACTTTTTCCATTACAAGTTACAACACTCGTCATCGGAACAACAGTCACAGTATGAAATTTCAGGGATTGGCATGTGCAGTCTATCTCTCTGCATCCCAACCTTTATGCATTTGCTATTGATGCAAATAAGCACACAGTATAAAAAATGTTCCCCTAAGAAGCAAGCACAAACGTGGGATGTAGCCCCTGGCACATTTCTCCAGATTGTAATTAAACCACAAGATACTGAGCAAAATCCAAGATTAAGTTTTTGTTAGTTAAAGGAACTTGAGCTGACAGGAGCTTTCTAACACACACACAAACATGCCAACAGAGTGTGTGTGTGGAGGTTTGCTACCAAACTCTCCTCAGAGATGGTTTGGACAGTGGGGTGGCTGTGGCTTAGTGGTTAAGCCACAGATTAAGTCTGCTTGGTTATAGATTCGAACCCCAGGAGGGATAATTGATGAGTTATAACCATTAAGCCCTTCAACAAGACTCTTTACCCAAAGTGGCTTCAGGGGTACAATCCTCATCATAAAAAAATACCACAAGTCAGTTTATGTTAAAGTGTCTGATAAATAAATGAAATGGAATTTAAACCGGCCTGTTTTTCACCGCCATAACAAAAAAAAAAAAAAAAAAAAAAAAAAAAAATTCTCTAGTGTTCAGATAAGACGTACAGTCCTTTTCCTTGCCAAAACTTGAAAAAGTAAACATTTCACATCTCAGAAAGCAACACAGACCTACGAGACGTCAAGACAAGGCGTGTCTGAGGAAGTGGAAAAGGATGCTGGAGCCAGTCTCTTCCCGTCAATTTTCCAGAAACGTGAAATGACAATGAATCTCGGTTTAATTTCCTATACAAACAAAACCAGCAACAGTTACACATTCCACTGTCCTGTTATTTTTAACTGTGTGGATGAGTGTTTTGTTCCTGTGCTTACAGTGAGATAGACGCTGGATGAAAGTTCACAATCTGAGGTGGAAGTGAATCTGAGACACACCATCGGAGTCAGTGGCTCGCATGGCATGAAAGGAGAAATAGTGTCTAGTGCATATCCTCAGAAGAACATAAAAATAAATAAAATAAATTGAAAAAAAGTAAATTACAAGACAAGCGCACGCACACACACACACACACATATATATTAATTTTAACTTATTTTTCCCCAGTGCAATAATCCTGGAAATGTTTCAATGACTTGTATGCTATTTAAGACTTTCAATATATCTGCAGCACAATGATGAAAACTGATAAACAATAATAAAAAAGTGAGACAACTAGGCGGTTTCTAGTTGTGTTTTAATTCTGCTGATGAATCAGGAAAACTGGACAGAATATAATATAGGTCGAACATTTTGAAACCTTTTCCCTCATTGCTGACAAACATAATCTCTCAGAACCTAGAGTTAATGAATAACATGCTGTGCATAATATAGCACATAAGTAGACAGTGCAGTACTCATAGCAGCCACATGGCGGCGCAGCACATTGACAACATTCTCACCAACTCACTGATACTGAGAGTTTGCCTTTTCTCATCAGCTGCCTTTCATTTTCTATCCCTTAAAATAGTATCATAACATCCAACAGTCAACTGACAAAAATGAATGATAAAAGCACTATGGGGCATCCAAATATTTGCTTTCGGTGTATGCAATAGAAACACGGCAGAGAAACTCATGTTTATAAGGAGACAAAGCTGTAATCTGACCTGAAGCTGTTTTGACTGAGAAACTGTTTTTGTTTGGTTTCTCGGTGAGCCCAGTAGAGAAAAATAAAAATAAAAGCCTTAATTAGCTTTAAAATCTTCACTTAAGAGTTCCAGTATGTTATCTTTGAGCAATAGTGTTTCTAAATTAATACTGGGAAGATAATGACGGATGCCAAAGACATAAATGTGGAACATATGCAGCATGTGAATCTGGTTAACATGTACAGTATGTGTGTGTTTGTTTGCTGAACTTCATTAGTCTATGCCACTATGGGAAATTCACAAGCTTCTTTTCAAAGGCTTTTCATAACAGCAAGCGACAAAGAAAATGGCAATCCATTTTTGACACTGAAAACACTTCAAATCTTGCACACATTTGCATCAGTGCAGTTTGTAAAATAAAAACCAATAAATAAATAAATCGCATGCAAAAGTGAAAATTGTCCTCATTTAGCTTTATCTTGCTCCAAACATGTATGATTTTTTTTTGTTCCATAGAGCACAAAAGAAGATGTTTATCAGAATGTCCATGCTGCTCTTTTCTGTACAAAGAAAAAATATAGAGAATGTGGAACGTTAAAACGTCAGCAGTAACAAATTAGGCTTCTTCAGCTTGTAACAATTGCAGAATCATTTTTGGTGCTAAATAGAACCCTTTTTTAAAAGGTTCCATAAAGAACTATATGCTTTGAAAGTGCCATATGGGTACTTAATGAGGTGATAAATAACCTTTTTCATAAGCGTTGTTCATAATATTTATGTGCTATATGCGCAGGTCTCTAAAGTGAAAAGTGCAGTAGTGATTCTTGGTTTGAGAATAAACTGTGCTTTTGAATCCGATCCAGTTTCCACATTCATCTCATTGATTCCGTGCTACAGTTAAAAGCTTTCAATGAACAACAACTTAAATGTTGGCCTGTTCTCCACGCACAGCTATCATTTAACTTCAGAAAACTTTAAACAGAGTACACATTAGTACACATTTATTTGTTATTTATTTAGTTAGTTTTTTTTTATTTATTTTTTATCACACAGCACTTTTATGGTCCTGTCTACATCAAATATATGTGCATGAAATGACTGAATGAACAAATTATAGCAAAATACTCAATTTTGGGTGAACTATCCCTTTAAAAATCAGCTTTGTAAAAGGCATCGAACTCAAGCCACTGTGCAAAAGTAGGAGTTGCATTGCTATCACTGGGAAAACAACTTGATTCACTTACAATGAAGCCCTCTGTGAGTAATCTTGAGAAACAGAGGAAATTACTGCATCTGTACATGTGTATCTGTTCACTTCTATTATGTGTGTTCCAGGAAGGTTATACTGAGTTTGTCTGCTCTATTCATGTGTGCCTGTCTCTGTTTTTGGACAAACTATAATGACACAGATGTAGTCCAACTCATTCAATGATCAGTGTGCTTGTGTCCTTATATGGGCACTAAAAAAAAAAAAAAAAAAAAAAAAAAAAAAAAAAAAAACAGTGTATTGCCAAATTAACAGACAGTGAAAAGAGACAGATAGAAACATTGTCTGCCAGAATAGCCTGTGTTCAGCAACACTCTGAGATCTGAAGCTCTCTCTACTTCTGACTCTAAGTCGACTTTGAAGTGTGCTGGGAGACTCCAAGCCAGAGAATGCAAAGAAGAGTGTGTATTCCTCATTGTGGAATGAATCAGACAGAACAGAGTAAGAGAAATTCATCAAATTTCTTATATTGTTCTTTTGCTGGCATTCATCACATTACATTATATTACATTATTATATTACATTGTGTTCCTGTAGCTCAACTGGTAGAGCACTGCGCTAGCAAGCAAGCAAGCGCAAGGTTTGGGGTTGGATTCCCCGGGAACACATGATATGTAAAAATTGATAGCCTGAATGCACTGTAAGTCGCTTTGGATAAAGCGTCTGATAAATGCATAAATTTACATTAGGCTAGTTGATGTGTCATGTAAGTCATTGACAGCTGCATCCTTATTATTAACATAACAGTTTTTTATAGCCTTATATTAACTGAGAAGGCACATTTAAAAACTAATTTGCCTTGAAAGAATATTTAAAGAGTTCACACAAAAAATGAAATGAAAATTCTGTTGTTTACTCACCCTGAAGTAAATTCAAACTTTCTTTCTTCTGCAGAACACAAAACAAGAAATTTGAAAGAATGTTGGGAACCCAAAAAAAAAAAAAATTACAATTCTTTTTTTTGTGTTTGGAATGACATGAGGGTAAGTAAATGATGGCAGATGAACTATAATTATGCCTTTAATTATTTTCATACTGTAAAATAGAAAAAAGAGATTGAAAATGATGAAAAAAAGTATTGATATATTTTAACCTAAAATTTAAAAATAAAATATAGATCATAACATTCTTATTTAAAACAGCATTCATACATAACTATCTGCTTTTGTGTCATGTGGAATATGAATATATATTCTATGAAAGCACATTTCTGTCACATAAGTAAAACAGAATCAACTTTGGTTAGTCAGAAATAATTAATAACACAAAATGCAGAAAGTATGAGATACAAAGTATTAATTATGACATAAAAGTCATAAAAATTAATTATGAGATAAAAAGTCGAAATTATGAAAATTTGAAATTATGAGGTGTGTGAGGGGTAATAACCCAAACATCAATTTGCACTATTATGATTTTTCAAATTATGGCTTACAGTATCTCATAATTTCAATTAAATGTTTTTTTTTTTTTTTTTTTTTACTTTTTTTAATTGTCTTCGTCCAAATAGCAACTTGATGTTATGACTTAGTATCTTATAGTTTAGTTATAAATATGATTTACCAAAGTATTATTTATTATTTATTTATTTATTTATTTATTTATTATTATTATTATTATTATTATTATTATTATTATTATTATTATTATTATTATTATGTAGAGGAAATTACTTAAATTAAGTTAGAGCAAACAAATTTACATTGTATGTGGTATCACTGTTTGTTTTCTGTTTGATAAGATCACATTGTTACAGAAAATATATATTTGGATTGCTAAGATATAGAGACATGAAGTTGGAAAAGTCTAAACAGACAAGGACAAGTGTGTCAATGAAGTGTTTTTAGTGTATACGATTGGGAAATGCAATACTACAGATGTGGTGATAACTCACACTCAGATCAGGTTTGCTGCTTCCTTTTTATACAGTAGATGACTAAAAGTGTTATTCCCAACAAATATGAAATTCCAAGATGAGCTTAGTGGAAAAGTCAAGTCAAGTTAGCCATAACATTTGATGTTTAGAAGTACTGTATAAGCATGAGTGAGTTAATGAATCACTCCACCCACACAGCAAAGGTATACTCATTTCTTTCTTTTAGCAAAACCTATTTTTAAGACTCAAACAACAGCTGATATTGGCACTAAATTCACCACACTGCTGGGAAAAGTATTCTGCCCCAATCCAACAAACATTTCATTCCGTGAAGTGTAGTTCCCTGTTATTCTTATTTCTAAGCACTTATGCATTTTACTCTGATATTTTCATATATAAAAAAAAAATATTCTCTCTCACAACAACACTCTCTCACACACACCAAGCTCTGGCTTTACACAGCTGAAAAAAAAAAAAAACTAAAACCCTGCTCTAATGAGAACCCTGGCTGGTCTTTTTCAGTTGACCTCTATCTGTGAATCATTAAAATAACTTCCAGATTTTCCAGGAATTATTATTCGGCTTCCCTTAAGACAGCTGTGAAAATGTAGACTAAAGACACACCCATCACAAACAAACCCCTTACCTATGGTGACGTCTGGTCATGTAATATTGTAGGACTGCTTTTCATTTGCATGGATTGGACAACTTGTCGAAATACAAAAAGAAAAGAAAATAGACAAAGTACTAGCAAATACTTCTAAACTGTACTTCAGTCTGGAACAGAACTTTTTACGTTTTATTTCAAGAAGTAAAGATAATATTTTTAAATTAGGCAAGAGAAAGTACTACGTATGTTTCTGAGATAGTTTTTAGCTTTTTTATATTATAGAGACATCTTTCTAACATCATCAACATCAATAACAATCTTTTCTGAAGGAGAAGGTACAACTGTGCTAACTAGTTTATATATCTGATCAGTAAATTTAATTCTAGTAAAATAGGTATTTAATTCATTGGCAAAACTAAATTCATTATCTGTCATGACTGATTTATTTAAAGATGTTAGTCCTGTCATTGTTTTTAAAATATCCAAAACCTTCTACTTCTGTCTATAAGATTTTTCCTGTCTAAGTGTAAAGTATTTTACATAAAAAAAGTCTTTTTAAATGCTACTTTCCTCTAATTCATAACTTTCTTAATATATGTGTTACATCTGATTTTCTATTTGGGTAAACTGTGATCTCCTCAGTAGGAATAACCAACTGTATGCAAAAAATTCATATAATCATTTAACACTTCAGTCCTTCAGTCTAGATGACCTTCATGAATGATTTCCCCAATCTAAATATTGCACAGAAAACAGTTATTTTACGTCTTTGTTATATTTCATATTACCGTTTTACATTATTTCTGTATCAAACAAAAAAGTGCAGCTTTGGTGAGCGTCTTTCAAAAACATGAAGAGAGAAAAAAAAAAGTGCGTCATTTGATCTCTGTCTTCCTCTCCTCACACACAAGCAAAACATGAACGATCAGTTAACTACTGTGACACGAGGCTGACACTGAAGGGTCGTCTAGATTTCTCCTGCATTGTACTCCTTTGTCTCTGAAGTTGACAAATGATCTTTTTGTGTAAGTGATTCCCTGTTCTTCACCTATTTCTCTGCCACATTTCCCTCCAAAAGATCCACTCCAGATTCAACAAAAAGATCCTGATATTTTTCCAGATGGACAGAAGGCCGACGTTTTACATAAATCACAGTAATTAGGCTGGAATTTTCCAAAGATATTTGCCATGGATGAAAGCGAGAGCGAGAGAGAGAGATGGAAACACGATGCACAGTTGGGTTGGGCGGTATGGCAAACAGATCCTTCAAATAACAATGATTAATGAATTTCTGATGGCTTGAAAATCACCAATGAAAAGACCACTGGTAAAAATAATAATTATAACAACAATAAAATACTCACAAAGCCAAACATAATGTCACAAGATATCGAAATGTTTCATGGCCAAATGAACGGTTTGTTCAGATTCTCTGATGCTAATGCCCTCAGCGGCCCTTTACCAGATCCAGACGCACTGTTGCCTCTACAAACAGGGCCCCTAAAGACCACTTACCCTCAAGACTTCAAAGATCCAGGGGGCGACAGGGCCTCTGGCAGGGTTCAAACCAGCGTTTAATGTGGACGTACCCCTGCCTCGACAACCCCTCCTCTTCCTCTCTCTTACATAAATCACCTGGCAGGTTCCCATCCATCACTCTCACACGTCTGTCCACAGATGCCTTGCCACTGATCTGTTCTGCAATTATAATGTACGTGTACATATGTCTTTGCAACTTTAGTGTTATTGGTGCTTGGTGTACCAAGTAGGGCTTTAATGATTATTTTATCATCTTATTATTGCAATCAGTTAATTTAAAAAAAGTAAATCTTCTGTTGTCCTCTCACCAAAAAACAAAACAAAACAACAACAACAACAAAAACCTATTAACTGTTTTGCTAGTGTACTTGATCATTGCATATTTCTCTCTTGATTCAGACAAGAAGACAATTCATATATTAGCTGGGAGCACCCTTTTAAAGATAAAAAAAAAAAAAAAAAACTATTTAAATATGAATTTGTTTGTTACAAACATGCACCTTTTCACTTCACAAGACATTAACTGATGCTCTGGAGTCATGTGGATTAATTGTGGACTATTGTGATGTTTTTATCAGCTGTTTGGACTCTCATTCTGATGGCACCCATTCACTGCATATGATCCATTGTTGAGCAAGAGATGTAATGTTAAATTTCTCCAAATCTTTTCTAATGAAGATACAAATTCTAAATCAATAATCAATCATTCAACCCCAGTCCATAAAGGGGCTCAAAAAGTACTTTGATGGATTATATACTGTAAGCACAATGACATAAGACAGTCTCTCCAGACTCTTTCTCCTCCATCTGAATCAGCTCTATTCACAGCTGTGAGTTTGCTGTTAGTCATGCGTCTCCTCAGGATGCAAAGAGAGATTCATCATGCTTTCTCTCTTCATCTCTATCTCTGCTCCTTTAGGTCTGGATCTAGAAATCAAAACCTCAGTCACAGAGACAAATGTTCTAGAGAAGAGGGATTATCAGAGCCTCTTTCTGTGTCTCTGGGTTCGAGCTGCCAGGGTCTCAGCCAGAGTAAATAAACCACACTTGCTCTGCTGGTATTTACAGCCTCTGGACAGCTCGCAAAAAAATCACCAATGACCACAGTCATCCAGAGAAACAGCTCTTACTTGGCCCGAGCGTCTGAATGCAAACCAAAGGAAGGAGGAGATGGACTGATAGGTGAAGTGAATAAATATAAAAATATTCTAACTCAGGTTTCCATAATCCAAACAACATTTACCCTGAAATCCTGAAGTCCAAAGACATGATCAAGCAGAGATAATACAAGTTTGGTCTTTATAAAGTGTTAAACAAAAGGAGAGACAGTTAAAATATATATGTATATATACACTCTTTGCATTAATGTTGGTTTCATATATTATAAATATTCATAAAAACAAGTAATACTACTTTTCAAGAAATGTTAAATATTCATAACTCTTAAATGCAGTGGCTGAGCTACAAATGTATAGATAGGGTGGCCAAGGTTAATAGACCATAACAGAAAAAACGGTGTATATCTCCAACCTGAATGAACAGAAAAAAAACAACCAAAAAATACATGAAGAACACCCTACAATTGAAGTTTTTTCTAAACTAAACTCTACAGGCAACCATATTGTTTTTATTATTATTATTATTATTATTATTATTATTATTATTATTATTATTATATATATATATATATATATATATATATATATATATATATATATATATATATATATATTTTTTTTTTTTTTTTTTTTTTTTAAGATTTATCTTTCAGGACGTTCAAAGCGCAACGGTGCTACATACAAGGGAATGGTATTGGTTGAATGTAGGTTGAAAGCAACAGTTTGTAAAGTTTATATTAGATTTTTTTTTTTTTTTTTTTTGAATAACGTTATATTTATACATTTGTGTTAATTATAACAAAGAAAGTGTAATTGAGTAAAAATATGATAAATGTCATTTTTGCTAGATTCTCCTCTAGTGTACATTTTTTTATAAAGCAATAGTTTGTCTTTAATAAATAAATACTAAGTACACAATTATTTAATAAGTATCATTATTATTATAAAAAGTACTCTCACTCTGACATGTCTTCTACTTGATTCCACCACATAAATAAAAAAAAAAAATAAAAAAAAATATAAAACAGATGTACGTACAGTATAAGTCATTGCCTGTATGAACTGCTGTCAATAAGACAAACAGACAAACAAATAGTCACTGAATTGCTTCTATTGAGATGAAAATGTAATCACAGCACAATGGAAAAATAATGAGGACAGAGCCAAATCCTGGCATCTGAACTGGCGTTACCCTGAAGTCTGCCAGCCAGCTTCAGTCATGCCAACGTAAACCAAACCTACTGACCGACTTCACCTTTTCAACATCTGACAAATACAGCAATTCCATTTCTCTACCTCTTATACTGTAACTATTACACACTTTCCATTAATCTCCCTTGTCTTTCTGTTCACACTTTCTCTCAGTAGAGTTCTGCCTTTCCTCACTCCTTCCCACAAACCCTCTCCTCTCTGTCTGTCGGAGGCCTCATGTTGGTATGTGTGAAATGCGAATTAGCAGACGGACTCCACCAGTCCTGCAGAGCTCAAAGAAAAACCCAGACAGGCAAACGCGGGGGGAAACACTCCCTCCTGTCTGTCTCCTTCACTCTCTCTCTAGATATAACCTAGATCCCCCCACCTGCCGAGGCCACCATATTTCACCTATTTAACTGTGCCTCCACAACTCTAGGAAAACACTCCGTTGGTTTCTATCATCTCTTATTGTTTCCTTTAACCTACCTTCTGACCTGCCTGTCAGAGGAAAAATACCCTGCTGTAGATGCTTAGAAACACTCTTTGCTCATGTTTCTGGGACTACTTTCCACATCACAAAGATTTGTACTAGTGCTTTGAATTAATGTGTTTCTGTCCTGTTATATCCTAGTATTTAATAATTTTAAAGGAACAATTCATCCAAAAAGAAGAAAAAAGAAAACTGTCATCATCCCCTTTACATACAAATCTCACAATTTTCCATCTGACATTTCCCCCCCCTTCCTATTTTCAACTAAGAACAAGTAGGACCTTATAGACCACAATTCAGAAGTTTGGTAATTTTGGTAAAATAACTTTTACACATAAAATTGATGAAAAGTGAAAGTGAAGTCATTTGTAATATAATTTATGCAATTTCCATTTGAAATAAAAGCTGCTCTTTTGCAAAATATTTTCATCAATGAATCCTGAAAAAGGATTTTTACAAAAACTTCATGCAGTTTTCTTTACATTGATAATAATAAGAAATGTTTCTCAAACACCAATATAGATTTATAGATTTATTATATTTAAACAGAAAATAGATGCATTTTTTTTTGTAATAATATTTCACAATATTACTGCTTTTTACTCTACGGTTTATAAAAATGCAGGCTTGATTAGAGATTTCCTTCAAAACTTAAAAAAAAAAAACACAAACAAACAAAAAAAAAAACAATATATATATATATATATATATATATGTATAAATACAACTCAATAACCCCAAATTCTAAACAGTATTGCAACTCACAGTTGTGACTTTATTGCACACAAATGTGAATTTATTTATCATTTTATTTCATATGCATCTCATAATGGCAGAATTTTTCTTTTTGTGTGAATTATTTCCCTAAAATTACTAATAAAATCCCATAACATCAAAAGGCTTTTTACTTGATAAATGTATTGACTGTTGGCAAATGCATTTGAAATGACTAACTTAAGTTTATGGTTGCACATTTATGACCAAGTGTAGTTATTCTGAAAAAAAAAAAAGAAAAAAAGAAAACCTACATTCATCATCAGGAAACAAAATAAGAAATAGAGATTCACAGCATACACCCCTCATAAAAGAAAAGAAAGACACAAGCAGATTTCGAAATGCCTGACCAAATGACCGTATATTTATCTGAGTGTCCTGCGCAGGAATTAAGAGCCACAGCCAAAACCTCCAGTGACCTCCACAGCAGGAGTAACCCTGGAGGACACTCATTCACAACATCTGCTTCTAATATTGATCATCTTGTCCTTTCATTCACTCGCTTGATTTCTCAGAGGTCCATATGGACACATGGGAGTGTGGGTTAGGAGCGGTTCCATAACATTTTGGTGTGTGGTGTTAAAAAGTCCCCTCCTCCATTTCACTCACACATTCTTCAGCCTTTTCTAAACCACAATGAATAGCATAAACAAGGCCACCTACAAACAAGGAACCTTTCTAGACATGGGGGAAAAAATAATGAAAACTATCTAAGAAAACATTACTGGCATATGAGCATATATGTGTTTATTTTTATAAAATGTCAAAATTGTCAAATCATATGCAACGATGTATACTAAAGGGTCATCAAGTGGTCTAAATGGAAAGTGAATTTCTTGGAAGAGGACAGTCTAATGGTGAGACCCCTGCAGTTCTGTGCATAAAGACACATGACTTTGATTTGACATGACTGTAGAGGTTACTTTGCTCAGGCACTCTAGTGAACATCTTTGTGACACTCCTAGAGGCATTCTTGAAAAAGCAAGAGCAGATTGTGTTTCACCTTTAACCTCTGACTTGTTGCTTTGAGGTCAAAGGTCAAACACGTTATAGGAGAGGATTAGGAACGGATTAGCAACATCTTCAATAATCTAAAAAAAAAAAAAAAAAAAAAAAAAAAAAATGTACAGGTATGTCATTAACGCAAAAAAAAAAAAAAAAGTACATGCATAACCTGCAGTTTATTCACCAAAGTTGAATTATCGATTATTGAACTAATAGGGATTTCTGAAGAGTGAAAAGCGAAACAAGGTACTTTTTCTAAAATAAAACATTGCATTGCTATTTTTTTATTAGCCTGTACTGCACATTCACTAATTAAATCAGATCTCCTTGTTCAAGAAATGATTCACATATTCATCTCAATCGCCCACACAGTAATTTGTATAATCTTGTTTGGAAAAAAAAAAAAAAACTGTATTTTGCAGTATAGCAAACTTGTGCAGCCTACTTATCCTACGCCATATAAGAAAGACATTTTTGAGTGCGGAACAGATGAGTAAGCAAGTTTTGGGGTATATTACCACATCATAATTGTGTCTGTGAAGGGGCTCTTGATTAGGATTTCACTTTCTGGTTAGAGTGTAATGTTGTTGTTTGACCATAAACAGCATGTGATGTTGCAACGCTAAAAGTTCAGTGCAAAGGGAGGTATTTTATTTTACAGTAATCACTTTTTAAGGCCTAAAGGCCCATTCACACCAAGAACGATAACTATAAAGATAACTATAAAGATAACGATATTAGCGTCCACACCAGCGAACGATATAGTCTGTGTATTCTAAGCGGACGCGCGTCTGCTGCTTTAAATTCTCGAGCTTGTTACAGCAGGATTGATTCTGATTGGTTGGCAATGTTTTATCGTTCATCAGGAAAAAATAATAGTTTTGAAAGTGATTCCAACGATACCGTTTCTCTGTGCCTTTATCGTTATAGTTGTGGTGTGGACTGCCCTATTCTTTAATATTGAGAAAGATTTTAGAACTATATCTTTATCGTTATCTTTATAGTTATCGTGCTTGGTGTGAACGGGCCTTAACACATGGCTCATAGGGACTACAACGAGCTTCTTCCTGGGTTGGTGAGGTCACAAACTCTAACATTTCCATAAACCCTGAACCCCGGGAACATGCAACCAAGGAGGCGAGGCTATGTCGGGCTGCTTTAGAACGAAGGAAGAGTTGTTGTAGTAGAGTGTTACTGTTATAAATTAAATAATTACTTTACAAAAATGTTACAATGCAATCATGTATTCTGTTGTACTAAAGCTTTAATAAGGATAAAATCGTATATCAAAGCTAACATAAAGTTAATGTCCAAATGTAGCTTTATAAATGTCCACAATGATGTTGCAGATGAAATAAATATGTTTAATCAGATCAGATATTTCTTATTAAACACTCAAATCCCTTGATGTAAGCCTATGTTTAACCACTGGTCTCTCACATCAGCCAACTTTCATTTGTGTTTCAAGTTCTGAACGGAATCTTTCTACAAAGCGGAATGGGCTGTGGCTAATATCAGCTGTCGGAGTGTGCATGTGCTCTTTGATGCTGCATTCCAAATGGGATAAATCCACCTCTAAAGGGCACTTCGGAGTGAGAACAAACTTGAAAGATTGCTCCAATCTGAAGTGCTCTAGCCAATGGTACAACTCATGGTCACTTCACTACCCTTTCATCCCTTCGAAACTCTCACTTTGGAGGGTAAACCCTTTGAAGGGATTAGGGCAGGGGTTCCCAATTCCAGTCCTCACTCTTCCCCACTATGCAGAGTTTGTATCAGGGTCAGAAATTAAAACAAATTACATTTTGAGGGCCATTTTAATAACCATCTTAATAATTGTTAATAATCTCTGTTATCTTTAATGTCAAACCATTTAATTTAACCAATTACTTAAATCAATCAAAAATACTACAACTGTTGCCAGTAACAACTGAATTGTCTCCAAATTAGCTATACATTTTAAAACTGGAGCTATTATGGCAGCAATATTATGAAAAGAATTGTTATTATCGATTATTGCTCATGATATTGTAATATTAATTATATTCTTAATGTCAGTTTATAGAATATACAGTACAGACCAAAAGTTTTGACACACCTTCTCATTCAAAGAGTTTTCTTTATTTTCATGACTATGAAAATTGTAGAGTCACACTGAAGGCATCAAGGGCTATTTGACCAAGAAGGAGAGTGATGGGGTGCTGCACCAGATGACCTGGCCTCCACAGTCACCGGACCTGAACCCAATCGAGATGGTTTAGGGGTGAGCTGGACCGCAGACAGAAGGCAAAAAGGACAACAAGTGCCTAAGCATCTCTCGGGGAACTCCTTCAAGACTGTTGGAAGACCATTTCAGGTGACTACCTCTTGAAGCTCATCAAGAGAATGCAGAGAGTGTGCAAAGCAGTAATCAAAGCAAAAGGTGGCTACTTTGAAGAACCTAGAATATGACATATTTTCAGTTGTTTCACACTTTTTTGTTATGTATATAATTCCATATATAATATATCCACATGTGTTAATTCATAGTTTTGATGCCTTCAGTGTAAATCTACAATTTTCATAGTCATGAAAATAAAGAAAACTCTTTGAACGAGAAGGTGTGTCCAAACTCTTGGTCTGTACTATATATAAAAACTTTTCTGGGTTTCGTGTCTGCACTTTGAGAAAACAGCTTCACAGACAAACACGTCGGTCCATGATGTTAGTCATTAATCACTGAAGCTACAAAATGGATCTTTTTATTTATATTGTATTTGCACAGTGTTGTTTATAATGAGGGCATTTACGAGTGCAAATAATTGAACAGTGAGTGAACAAACTCAACAACTCGTGAGTTTTCACTGTTGACTAGTTTGAATTTTTTTTTCTCTTCTGACTAATCCAAGGGTCTCTGATTGCCCATTGTATTCCTGAGCTCAGTGGAAATGCATGCGACTGGTTATAAGGCTCTATGCTGTGTTAAAACATTATGTAAAAAGCAATCTGATGCAGTCAGAAATGTTATTGCACAAATAGACACTTTTCATTCATTTTCACATTTCTTTTTTATCACGACAGCCAAAATAGATTATTTAATTGTGAAGTAGCCATTTTTTTATTTTGACTTAGTGACAATTTTGTGCCCTTTATTTAGACACACCCCGTTAATTTCTTAATTCCCTGGTTTGTACAGTATCTCACATTTACTCTTTTATCTAATACACCTGATTCAGATCATTAGCTTTTTTTTTTTAGCTTTTTACTTTCCAATAAAAAAACAGTAGTAACAGTAGTAATGAAAAACAGTAACTGACAAACCATCAGCTCGTTAGAAGACATTTTCATGAACTCCAATTGACAGGGTCCCTACGCAGTGACCCCCCCCCCCCCCCACAAAGACATTAGATATACCAATAAGTTGCACTTGTATGATTGGGAGAAAGTGCAACATGCATGTCATGGCATCACTGCAACTACTTTTAGCAACTCCGGTTTTAATAGAAACAGTCAGTCTGAGACGAGCCTATACTGCACATGTGCACTGGCTGCTATAGCCTGAAAAATACACTTTTTTATGTTATTTGAACATAAGAAACAACATTTAAGAGACAGTTGTTGTCAGATTTCATTGGTGATTTCAAATATGAAATTTAATTTTAACCTTGGTAAACAGCTTTAGAGAATTTGATGTTTCCCCATTTAAATGGTTCACCAACAATCATGATAGATGACTTGCAGCTGTCATGTCTCATGCACTTTACACCTCTAAACAGTTGCAAACAAACACACCTTCGGATTGGAATTTCCCTTTAGATGGCAGAAAGCCCTTTGAAGTCTACTTCACAGCGCACTTGGATTCTAACTGAACACTCGCCTCAACAGAGCCTGTCAGATAAAAAAGAGACATACAAAGTGTGTAGAGCGTGGAGGCGCCAGGACTGGAATTGGGAACCCCTGGATTAGGGCATAGGGATGAGCCCTTCAGAAGGCTGATTTCTGGCATTTTGAGAATGATAAATTGTTTGAGATTCAAAACTGCGGATAATAGTTCAATTTTATGCAAATAAGCAAAAGTGGGGTGACTACATTGCTATCGGGGAAGTCGTGGCCTAATGGTTAGATATTTGGACTCATAATCCAAAGGTTGCGAGTTCGAGTCTCGGGCTGGCATGGATTTTAGTTGAGGGGAGTGAATGTACAGTGCTCTCAATACCATGATTTAGGTGCCCTTGGGCAAGGCACCGTCCCTCCAAAGGCTCCCTGGGTGCTGCACATAGACTGTACAAAAACATGGACGTAGTGTCCGTGACGTCACCCGTAGACTCATGAAGAGTGTTTTTGAAGCTCAAAGTGTATAGAGCGGCCATCGCCATTTTGGCAGCGCATTATCGCGCGACTTTCCCGGACTATCGAAAATGGCCACAAAGGTGGGAGCTGTTCGCTGAAGACATGCCTACCTAGCTCGACGGCAGCGTCTGCAGACGCAATCCACCTGTCACTCAAGTGGCCACACCCTTAAGTATGCAAAATTTTAAGATTTAATATAATTTAAACGGATGAGTTCAAAAAAATTTGTATGGGTCACTTGGCTGTATGTCACTTCACTTTCTCTTTACCAATGGAAATGACAGACTGTAATCTAATGGAACTTCTACAGCACAGCAAGCTCAGATTTATATCACTGACAGTGATCACTTTCCCATCACTGTTCCACAGTACAGTGTCTTTTCACAAGTATTTACTCCATTTTTGATTTTAATAACATCAAACTGCCTACTCAGCACCGCTTGATCTGGCTGCTTTTGTCTCGCCCACACTGGAAAGACAGCAGACATTTACTCAGTCGGAATTCTTGAGACTAAAAGGGAAACCCAAGATGGGAGAACTCGGGGTTACACTAACACTCAAAATGCAGAAAGACACTGGGACAGAGACAGAAATGAAAGAGGGAACTTTAATATTCTGTGACTCTGGTAGATGAGAAGTGACAGGTATCAGAAATCTCACATTACCCATGAACACTCAGCTCTGCCACAACAGAGCAGATGGAATTGGCATCTAGCTACTCCTGCTCGAGGATTTATGACAGGCTCAGACAGCCAGAAACTACCTGGAGATTTTCTGGAGTTTTAATCATGTTGCTAGTATTGCTAATGGACACCATACTGTTCAGTGCTCCCTAATATAATAAACTAGTTCATATTAATCAAGAGATACAGTAGCAAGGAATTTAAAAGCAATTAAAATTAATTTTGGTAATATTCTGCTATTTTCATGATAAGTTACCCATAATGCTTAATAACCTGTTATATGCACAAATAATTGTAAACACATTTATAATCCATTACACTTAATCAGATTAATAATTATGATTTTTTTTTCATAATTGTGAATTTGTCTCAGTATTCTGAATTTTATTTTTTTCAGAACTACAGTGGCATGCGAACGTTTAGTAACCAGTTGCAGAATCCGTGAAACTGTGAATAATTTTAACAAAATAAGAGAGATCATACTAAATGCATTATCTATTTTTTTTTTATTTAGTACTGTCCTGAGTAAGAAATTGTACACACAAGATGTTTACATTTAGTCCACAAGACACAAAAACATTTTCTGAAATTATTAAAATGACCCAATTCCAAAGTTTGAGAACCCTTGGTTCTTAATACTGCGTGTGGTTAGCCTTCAGTTCTTCAGTTTTCCAGCTTCTTTCCCATATTTGAACCCTTTCCAGCAGTGACTGTATGATTCTGAGATACATCTTATCACACTGAGGACAATTGATGCACTCAAGCACAACTATTAGAAAAGGTTCAAACGTTCACTGATGCTCCAGAAGGAAACAAGATGCATGAAGATGTCCAAATGTTTCTTATTTTGTTGAAATATATATATTTTGTCCATTCAGTTCTGCCCTTCGTAAGCAACAGAAGATACTTGTATGTTTCCCGTAACACAAATGAAATACAATTTACCTTGATCTTCAAATTCCAAAAGTTTTCACCCCCCAGCTCTTAATGCATCTTGTTTCCTTCTGGAGATTTTTCCTGCAGAACAGTTCTCAGTTTAACTGTTCAGAACAAACAAGGGACTCATGCACAACCATCATAAAACAGAAAGACAGTCATGGATCATCTAGTTAACAGCACAGTATTAAGAACTAAGGGTTCCCAAACTTTTGAATGGGGTTATTTTAATAATTTCAGCATTTTTTTTTTTTTTTTTTTTTTGTCTCGTGGACTATATGCAAACATATTTTATGTAAAATATCTAATCTTACTCAGGACAGTACTAAATAAAAAAATAGCATGCATTTAGTATGATCTCTCTTATGGTTTTGACAATTATTCACATTTTCACAGATTCTGCAAGGGGTTCCTAAACTTCCGGATGCCACTGTATAGAACAAAAAAGTCAGAATTCTACAAAACGTCACAATAATTTGTTTATTCCGTGGCAAAATCAGGCTTCGATATATGTAAGATCATGCAGATGTTATTAAAATAAGGTTAGTAAGCATGTATTTGATTTGTATTTGACAAATTTGTTGTAATAAATTATATTGTGCATGGCTGATCAAAGAGTGTTGTGACTGTGATAACCATCACTTTCTTAGTTCCTGATTTAGTTTTAATGTATTTGTTACACTGCAACATTTAAAGGCTTCATACGTCAATGGTTTACAACTGCCCCAGTGAAAATGGCTGAGCTGCAAAGAAAAAGGAAGTTAATCTGAATTTCATGTATCATTTCATTTAGTCAAGATTGTATTTAAGGTCTAAAAGATTTAAAATGTATTATTGTGATTACAACTATTTATAAACAAATAGTAACAATGTGCGATATAAGGCTAATAAATAATAAATACTTATTGATTTTGTCCACCACAATTCATATTATCAGCATAGCTATTTGTTATAATAATAATAAAATATTCAACATTTTGATGTACAAAAAAAAAAAAAAAAAAAAAATATATATATATATATATATATATATATATATATATATATATATATATATATATATATATATATATACAGTATTGTTCAAAATAATAGCAGTACAATGTGACTAACCAGAATAATCAAGGTTTTTAGTATATTTTTTATTGCTACGTGGCAAACAAGTTACCAGTAGGTTCAGTAGATTGTCAGAAAACAAACAAGACCCAGCATTCATGATATGCACGCTCTTAAGGCTGTGCAATTGGGCAATTAGTTGAAAGGGGTGTGTTCAAAAAAATAGCAGTGTCTACCTTTGACTGTACAAACTCAAAACTATTTTGTACAAACATTTTTTTTTTCTGGGATTTAGCAATCCTGTGAATCACTAAACTAATATTTAGTTGTATGACCACAGTTTTTTAAAACTGCTTGACATCTGTGTGGCATGGAGTCAACCAACTTGTGGCACCTCTCAGCTGTTATTCCACTCCATGATTCTTTAACAACATTCCACAATTCATTCACATTTCTTGGTTTTGCTTCAGAAACAGCATTTTTGATATCACCCCACAAGTTCTCAATTGGATTAAGGTCTGGAGATTGGGCTGGCCACTCCATAACATTAATTTTGTTGGTTTGGAACCAAGACTTTGCCCGTTTACTAGTGTGTTTTGGGTCATTGTCTTGTTGAAACAACCATTTCAAGGGCATGTCCTCTTCAGCATAGGGCAACATGACCTCTTCAAGTATTTTAACATATGCAAACTGATCCATGATCCCTGGTATGCGATAAATAGGCCCAACACCATAGTAGGAGAAACATGCCCATATCATGATGCTTGCACCTCCATGCTTCACTGTCTTCACTGTGTACTGTGGCTTGAATTCAGAGTTTGGGGGTCGTCTCACAAACTGCCTGTGGCCCTTGGACCCAAAAAGAACAATTTTACTCTCATCAGTCCACAAAATGTTCCTCCATTTCTCTTTAGGCCAGTTGATGTGTTCTTTGGCAAATTGTAACCTCTTCTGCACATGCCTTTTTTTTAACAGAGGGACTTTGCGGGGGATTCTTGAAAATAGATTAGCTTCACACAGACGTCTTCTAACTGTCACAGTACTTACAGGTAACTCCAGACTGTCTTTGATCATCCTGGAGGTGATCATTGGCTGAGCCTTTGCCATTCTGGTTATTCTTCTATCCATTTTGATGGTTGTCTTCCGTTTTCTTCCACGTCTCTCTGGTTTTGCTCTCCATTTAAAGGCATTGGAGATCATTTTAGCTGAACAGCCTATCATTTTTTGCACCTCTTTATAGGTTTTCCCCTCTCTAATCAACTTTTTAATCAAAGTACGCTGTTCTTCTGAACAATGTCTTGAACGACCCATTTTCCTCAGCTTTCAAATGCATGTTCAACAAGTGTTGGCTTCATCCTTAAATAGGGGCCACCTGATTCACACCTATTTCTTCACAAAATTGATGACCTCAGTGATTGAATGCCACACTGCTATTTTTTTGAACACACCCCTTTCAACTAATTCAACTAATTGCCCAATTGCACAGCCTTAAGAGCGTGCATATCATGAATGCTGGGTCTTGTTTGTTTTCTGAGAATCTACTGAACCTACTGGTAACTTGTTTGCCACGTAGCAATAAAAAAATATACGAAAAACCTTGATTATTCTGGTTAGTCACATTGTACTGCTATTATTTTGAACAATACTGTATATATATATATATATATATATATATATATATATATATATATATATATATATGGTTTCCACTTTTTCTATTACCTAATTGTTTATGTCAGATGTATGCTGTCAACATGGAGAGCACCCTGACTCACCCAGTAGGAAATAAACACCGTGTGTGTGTGTCTGTGTGTTCTGGCAGTGAGGGAAAGTCCAGGCATAATGTGAGGAGCAGCATCACGGCGAGTCCAGTTTGTGAATGTAATGCTTGTCTCACAGCAGTCTGTCTCCCTCTGCAAATTACAGGGTTCAGCGGTGTGAACACAAACACACAGGCACACCACAACCCTGGCACACACACACACACACTTGGGTCACTTTCCAGTGAATTTTAACTCCTCCTTTTTTCCTGGAACTCTGTGTCTATACATCTTAGAGTTATTTTTTTTGTGTTTTGTTTTTGTTTTGCTTTAAATGGGGTCCAAAATCCAGAAGCCACTAGTAAGTAGTATATATATATATATATATATATATATATATATATATATATATATTCACACTTTAGACTTTAGACATGCATGGTAAATATTTTATATGATCAAAGTAAAGTAAAAACAGAAATACTGAAAAATAATACACAATTATACAATATTATACAATTTAAATGTATTAATTGTAATATATATATATATATATATATATATATATATATATATATATATATATATATATGGGGGTGGGGGACTAAACAATTTATCTCTTTTTTTTAATGAACAAATTGCTCTTTCTTTAAATAAATTCAGTTATAATAAACATTTTCTTAGCTATAAAATCTGCCTCAGCTTATGCTCTAAAATTTAGAGAACTTTAGAGTCTAAAAACTTTTACATTAGGCCAACTATAAGGTTACAGTTACAGAGCCTAAACCTAATTTATTATTATTATTACATAACAATGCATGCAAACATGTAAACTGCAATTAATGCAGTTTTTAAATGAGCTTAAAAGTTATATTTGTTGCTGAAATATATACATTTACACAGTGCTTGCCTCATAACTTGTTTCATAACAGATTTCAACATTAAGTAATTAAGACATCAATGACAGGTCAAATAAAATATAAGGAGTACATAGTCTAATATTTCACAAAATGCTCTTTTCTAGACTTAATTTATAGCACACTAACAAGTTGTGGACATTGATGACTGGCAGTGAATGAAATACTATGTAACATTTTGTTTACAAGCTGTTTTATTGCCGTCTTTCTGCGGTTGAAACATTGATTGAACAATTATGAGGCGTGAGATGTTCATTCAGGTTTATTTTTTTCATTAAAAATAGTAGAAAAGGATGATTGTGCTGATTCGCACTCCATGTGATCACACTTTAAAGCCTGTTTTGATTCAGCGAGAGGTTGTCTTTCTTCAGTGTCCTTAACAATTAGTTGAATTTGACCCCCATTAAGCCTGAAGATTGTGAGTTACCACTGTGGTAAGAGTGTAAGCAGCATTTAACTACTTCCTGAACTGAAGGCTATGGCTACGTTTACACAACAACGGTTTTAAAAAGTTTCACCTATACATGACAAAGTTTTCAAAACGATTCGCGTTTTCACATATCTCTGAACACAGCCAAAAATGCTGTATTACGTATGCAAGGCTGGTAGTTGGTGCTGTCGCCTTGTTAGTAAACAGTATCTGTAGGGAAGTGACAATTATATGATGTGTATGATTAATCTCCACTGTTGGTTGTAATATTGGCGAAGTACTGTAAATCCACACTTTGCTGAAGAAGCGTTAGCAAACTCTGCACATGTGTACATACCTAACACGTACTACGCACGCACATGACGTCGCCGTTTTCAAAGATTCCCGTTTTGGGTGTTTACACGGAAACAATAATGAGGCTGTTTTCAAAAACTTTTGAAAAATATGTGTTTTCAGTCCCCACAATGATGTTGTCTTGCAAACAAACAGTCAAACACATTAAAAAAAGTGTACAGTTTTTGGCCCCTACAACATCCCACATTTTCACTCAGACAGGGGTCGTAAGAGTGGACTGAACAGAAGAAGAAAATACAATAGGTGAAAAAGAATGTAAGATAATGTGCATAGCACTGAGAATGGAAATGAAAGGAGGATGAAAGAGAGAATAAAAATGAGAGGCGTGACTGAGCGATACTGAAAGTGGTCGTGGTCATCCATGTGGGGTTCAGGTCTGTACTCTTCCTTCCACAGCTGTGAGTCAACACCATGGCTTTTTTGAAGATGGACTTAAGTTCATCTTTATGTCATTTAAAAAATTCTGTTCTTTGAAATATGGTTAAAGTGTACTGCCTAATGTAGTAACAAGCATTTGTTTAACTAAAATACACTTTGAAATGTATAAAACTTGCATAAAACTTCAGTATATGTAATTACACATTTGTACAGATGAATTTGCAGTTAAGTATATTAACTTAAATATCAATCCTGCAGTTAAAAAAAAATATAAACGAGTACAAGATTTGAAGTACACTACAATTGCAAATTCAATACAATTATGCACATTTAGAGACACAGCTTTCTATGGCATCATATTCCTGACACAAAGACTGCTCTGAAAGTCCCACAAAGGGTATGTAATGTCACCTTTATCATTTTTCATGTTGTGTGTCCATCATGTCTCAAAATGTTAAAAACGAACAGAGGTCTACAGATAAATGTATCTATGATTGCCAAAAGTGCTGTCCAGATCACTCGTTTTAAAATGTAGCCCATGTTTCCTCCATCTCACCTCAACAAACACATGCACATCCTCACATTCATACTTCATCATATAGCTGCAATGTGCAGATGTAAGGCTTCATGCTTTCAGTCTGGTGATTACTCAGACTACCGTTGACATTTACACTCATTGTACATTTGTATATTTGGTACACGCATATATATATATGAAAGCAACTGTGGTCTTCACATCTCTAATGGAACCTAAACTGCAAAACCACAGTCGCACGAATGCCTGCGTTCTCACACACGCAATATTCTCATGACCTCAACAACAAAGCTAATGTGACGTGTGAAAATGTGAAAACTGTGGGGCCACAAGTCAGGAGCCAAGTGAACCAAAATTACGTTTTGCGAATACTGCTGTGGGGGACAAAGTTTCTATATACAAAAATATCTATTCAGTGTTGTGGTCACACCTTTAGGACAAAGACAACAAAAGTCCAAAAAGGTCAGCACACTAAATGGTGATCTGTACATGTGAAAAGTGCCAGAGTTCAGCAAATATAAGTGGACTGCTGGGAAATAAGCCAAATTCTGACAGGAAAGTGATTTTATTGCAATTATTTAAATGCAAACTCATATTAAAGTGCCACCACGGTTTAAAAATAATACATTATTGGCCATATGTATAGATGCAGATCTCTGGCTGGTGGTTTCTATTCTATCCAGCTCAACTAATCACAGTGTTAACTGGTGAAAACTCATTTAAGAGTCTAACTTTCCACACAATTTGGCTTTAAAGCTACAGTCCTGGAATTTAATTTGAATGTACCTCAGCAGGAAACATTTTACGGATCTAGAGAACACAGCTCACACTTGTTAAATTGTTATATGGTGCCTTTAAAACCCTGAATCAGCTAAATTGTTTAATTGACAATTATAGTAAGAGTACACAGTGAAGCCAAGTAAACATGGAAACTCAGAATATTGTGCCTCTACTTAGGTTTATTATTCATGGGTATGTATCATTTATTTTGATGCAAACAGTTGTGTTTATGTTATTCCATAATTCATTTTTACTTATATAGATAGGGAACAGATTACTAACACACACCTGGCCTTAAGCAAATCAAATAATCCAGTGGCACTGGAGGAGAGGAGAGCAGGGATAACTGTATTACTGTAAAACTTTATTAAGGTTACATCAAAGTGCATGTTTTGTAACTTTTTTTCTTAAAGGGGGGGTGAAATGCTCGTTTTCACTCAATATCCTGTTAATATTGAGTATCTATAGAGTAGTACTGCATCCTTCATAACTCCAAAAAGTCTTTATTTTTATTATATTTATAAGATAAAGATAGTCTGTACCGATTTTTCCCGGAAAAACACGAGCGCCTAGAGGCGTGACGTGTGGGCGGAGCTAAAGAATCACGAGCGCGAGTAGGCTTTTGCGTTGAGAGCATCTGGAAGCTGTGACACACATCCAGAGGCTGAAATTTAACAAGAGCAGCATCAGTAAAGCTGTCTCTATGTGGTATGTACTGAAACTGTATATATTTGCTTAGCGGTTTTGGAAAAATGACTAAGTTCCACTTTATGTCGTCTTTTTTTTTTTTTTTTTTTTTTAAGCTGTACATGTGGAAAGTGCAGTCTGATGACAACATCGCATGTTGTGTACTTGATGTGCTTACGCGCCGATAGCTAAGTTAACAACACAGAGATATTTGAAGCAGTTTTACTCACCGCCTGCGGATCCAACACACGTTCGTGACCCTATTTCGCTGGGACTGCATTATCCTTAAGAAATAAACGATGTGCAAATCCGGCGTCAAACTGGACCTTGTTTGTAAAACAAGTATCTTCGAAATGCAGGGAACAAACAAAAACACTTGCACAACTCCGTTGATGCTCTGTAAAAATAAACTCCATCCACTGGTCTCTTAATGCTGTTTCTCTTTTGGTAATCTGTGCAGGGTTGTCTTGCCCTGGCAACCAAAAACACACTTCTTTTGTGACTTTTCGCGACGCTCTCGCGAATGCCGCGAATGTGAATGCCTGTGCTCAGCCTCTCAGTGCTGTGCTATACGGGAGCGCGCTCTTCCGGCAGAAGTGCCCTTAGGACCCATATAAGGAAATTCCGCTCCATCTAACGTCACACAGAGCCATACTCGAAAAAAACTTTCCGAAACTTGTGACAAACCGGAAGAGGTTTTTTTGGAACAAAAATACTCCTTCAAACGTACAACTTAATTTTTTTAACTTTGTCCATGTTTAGCATGGGAATCCAACTCTTTAACAGTGTAAAAAACTCAGTATGCATGAAATAGCTTTTCACCCCCTCTTTAAAATAAGACAGTTTCCGTAACTACAGAAATTATTTTTTATATATACATACCACCACTCCATCATGTTAGTTAGTGTGCCATTTTCTGTCCAGCACAGATAAAAAAAATTATTAAAAAAAAAACAAAAAAATTATATATATATATATATATATATATATATATATATATATATATATATATATATATTGTGACGAGCACTCCCAGAGGAATCAGCGTCGCCCTGGAAACCAAACCAAAACACCTGCACGTCCTCGTCACCGGCTGATCGGTCACAGCTGCTCCCCATCAGCCAGCACATTGAAAAGCAGCACATGTTGCACTGAGAAGAGGTTCTCAACCAGAACGCAAAGCTGGACTAACCCCTCTCTCCTATCCCCACAGAAAGCAGCGAGTGACCGACAGCCCACACCCTTTGGAGCACGTCTGGACACCCACTTTCCCCTTGATTGGCACAGAGGAACACGGAGAGCACACGGGGAGCACCAACCAGCGGAAAGCAGATCAGGACACTTCACCAGGCACCCTTCACTTTTCAATAAACCCACCCTCCGGGGCTTTTGATTTCACGTACCTCTTGTCGAGTGGTTCTTCACCCCGTGACAGTGGTGGAGAATGCAGGCAGAACAGTGAGGAATCACCGACAAGGTCACCGCCCCAACTCCTAATTTTTTTTTGCTTTCTGTCAGCAGCACCACGGAAGGCGGCACGCGCGGCCCCGCGATGGAGGACGTCTTACAACGCCTCGCTGAGGTTAGCATCCGCCAGCAGCAAATAGCGGAACACCTCGCCACTCGCCTGGGCAGGACGGAGGATGAACTCGCCGCCGTCCGGGCGGCCGCGGCCCAGCGCGTTCCGCTACCTGAGCCTCGGGCACAAGCCACCCGTCTGTTGCCCAAGATGACGGCCGATGACGATGTGGAAGCCTTCCTTCAGGTCTTCGAAAACACTGCCCACCGAGAGGGATGGCCAGAGGACGAGTGGGCACGTGCGCTGGCACCCCTACTCACCGGTGAAGCACAGAGGGCTTACTTCTCGCTCCCCCTGACGAGTGCCGACAGTTATGTCGAAGTGAAGCGAGAGATCCTGGCGAGGCTGGGCCTCTCCCCTGTAAGTGCCGCCCAGCAGTTCCACGAGTGGGAATACAAGCCCCGGGTGCCAGCCCGTGCCCAGGCAGCCGAACTCAGCCGCCTTGCCCAGCACTGGCTGTTGGCAGGAAACCCCACACCAACACAGGTAGCGGAACGAGTGGTGGTCGATCGCCTCCTGCGCGCACTACCTCGCGCCCACCGACAGGCCGTCGGCATGAGGGACCCACGTGACGTCCGGGAACTAGTGGAGGCGATCGAGCTGGCGGATGCCGTTCATCCCAGCGGGGCAGGGGACCGGCTGCCGCCATTCCCCCGGAGGGTGGTCCAGGAGCGACGCCCGCTCGAAGGCACCGCGCGACCCGTCAGCAGGCCGATGGTTCCCCCACCGCGAGATGAGCCCATGCCAAGTGCCGAACCACCGTCGCCTCCGCGAGCCTGGCTGGCAGGCTGCATCCTTCACCAACGGGTGCCGGCGGGAGCCCCCGAAGCAGATGTGAAGGTGGATGGAAGACGGTTCCGGGCCCTGTTGGACTCAGGCAGTGCGGTCACCCTCATCCAGGCGCGGCTGTGCGCCCCGCGAAGCGGCCGGAAAAACTTCCTACCGATTACCTGTGTGCACGGAGACACTCGTCAAGTACCGGCCCGTGAAATGGTCATTTCGTCCCCCCAAGGCACCTGGCCAGTGGAGGTAGGCCTGGTGAAGGACCTGCCGGTGGCCGTACTGCTTGGAAGGGATTGGCCCGGCTTCGAGAAGCTGCTGTCCGCCGCTACCCAGCCTGCCAGCCCCAAGGGGAACCGTCGAAGACCGAGGCGGCCGCCTGGACCCGGCCGCCGACCGGCCCTGCTCGTCTCCGACAGTGGGAGAGAAGGTGAGGCCCCCTCCCAATCTACTAATCTGTTTTATGATGTCTACCAACAGGCCGCTGGAGGGGGCTCTTTCGCCAAGGAACAGCGGGAGGACGACCGACTCAAGCACTGTTGGAGCCAGGTGCGAGTCGTGGATGGAGAGGACGTCCTCCCCCGGCCCCACCCTCTCCCACATTTTGTCGTAGAGAATGGCCTGCTGTATTGTGTCGCCCAGCGTAGGGGGGAGGAGAAAAAGTTACTAGTTGTGCCTCGTGCCAAGACCGAGACCATTCTGGAGCTGGCCCATTCCCACCCCATGGCAGGACACCTCGCGGCAGCCAATACGGCCCAACGCATCCGCGACCGTTTCCATTGGCCGGGCCTGGACGCCGAGGTAAAGCGGTTCTGCCAGGCCTGCCCGACCTGTCAGGCCACGTCGCCCCGGACTCCTCCCCCCAGCCCGCTCATCCCGCTGCCTATCATCGAGGTGCCCTTCGAGCGGATTGGAATGGACATAGTGGGGCCGTTGCCGAAGTCTGCCCGAGGGCATGAGCACATCCTGGTCATCGTCGACTATGCCACCCGGTACCCAGAAGCAGTCCCCCTGCGGAAGGCCACCGCAAAGTCCATTGCCCAGGAGCTGTTTCTGCTGGCCAGCCGAGTCGGCCTCCCCTCAGAGATCCTGACTGACCAGGGAACCCCCTTTATGTCCCGGCTAATGGCTGACCTCTGCCGGCTGCTGCAGGTGAAGCAGTTGAGGACCACTGTTTATCACCCCCAGACTGATGGCCTCGTAGAGAGATTTAACCAGACCCTCAAGCAAATGCTCAGACGTGTGGCGGCGGAGGACAAGCGGGATTGGGACCTCATGATCCCCTACGTGCTCTTCGGGATCCGCGAAGTTCCCCAGGCCTCAACTGGCTTCACCCCCTTCGAGCTCCTGTTTGGCCGTCAACCCCGGGGCCTCTTGGACGTGGCCCGGGAAGCTTGGGAGCAGCAGCCGGCCCCGCATCGTACCGTCATCGAACATGTCCGGCAAATGAGGGAACGGATCGACCGAGTGATGCCGTTAGTCCGGGAACACCTCACCAGGGCCCAACAAGCGCAGCAACGTCATTATGACCGGACAGCCCAGCCACGGGAGTTCCAACCGGGAGACCGCGTCATGGTCCTGGTCCCCAGCTCCGCCTGCAAATTTCTGGCCTCCTGGAAGGGGCCCTACTCGGTCGTCGAGAGGGTTGGACCGGTCACTTACCGCCTGAGACAGCCGGGACGACGGCAGGCGGAGCAACTCTACCACGTCAACCTCCTAAAGAAATGGGTGGGGACCCGGGACCAAGTAGCTGCCCTAAGCCTCACCGAGCCCGTGGTTGTGGATATCAACCCCCACCTTTCGGCTGCCCAGAAGACGGAGCTGCAGCACCTGGTCAGTCAGTTCCAGGATGTGTTCTCCTCTCAGCCCGGGCAGACCAACGTGCTTCAACACCATATCCGGACGCCCCCAGGAGTCGTCGTTAGGCAACGGCCCTACCGAGTCCCGGAGGCTCGTCGGCAGGCTATTGAGGAAGAGGTCCAACAGATGCTAAAGTTGGGGGTAATAGAACCATCCCGGAGTCCGTGGTCCAGCCCCATTGTGATGGTCCCAAAGCCGGATGGCACCCTCCGCTTTTGTAACGACTTCCGCCGCCTGAACGAAGTCTCCGAATTCGACGGGTACCCCATGCCTCGGGTGGACGAACTGCTGGACCGGCTAGGAAGGGCCCGGTATATCAGCACCCTAGACCTAACCAAGGGCTATTGGCAGGTACCGCTCTCCGAGGCCGCCAAGCCGAAAACCGCCTTCTCCACCCCCAGTGGCCACTGGCAGTACCGGACCCTTCCCTTCGGCCTACATGGGGCCCCCGCGACGTTCCAGCGGATGATGGACATCCTCCTGCGGCCTCACCAAGCTTACGCGGCCGCCTACCTGGATGACGTCGTGGTCCACTCCGAGGCGTGGGACGAACATCTGGATCGTCTGCGGAGGGTGCTCTCGGAGCTCCGGCGGGCTGGACTTACCGCCAACCCCCGAAAATGCCACCTAGCCCTCTCTGAGGCCAAGTACCTGGGCTATCAAGTCGGCCGAGGACTCATCCGGCCGCAAGACAAGAAAGTTGAGGCCATCCACGCCGCACCAAGACCGGAGACAAAGACCCAGGTACGAGCCTTCTTGGGGTTGGCGGGTTATTATCGTTGTTTTATCCCCAACTTCTCCTCTTTAGCCGCCCCCCTGACAGACCTGACCAGGAAGGGGCAGCCGGAGAAAGTATGCTGGACCCCGTCGGCGGAAGAAGCCTTCTCCCAGGTGAAAGCAGCACTCACGTCCTCGCCGGTACTCCGCGCCCCGGACTTTAGCTGCCCCTTCCTGCTGCAGACGGATGCTTCCGACACAGGACTAGGAGCGGTCCTCTCCCAAATTCAGGAAGGTGAGGAGCATCCGATCATCTACATCAGCAGGAAGCTGTCCCCCGCCGAGAGGAAATACGCCGCTGTGGAGAAGGAAGCCCTGGCCATCAGGTGGGCAGTCCTGGAGCTCCGGTACTACCTCCTGGGCCGCAAGTTCACCCTGGTAACCGACCACGCGCCCCTACAGTGGATGGCCCGCGCCAAGGACACTAACGCCAGGGTGACTCGCTGGTTCCTAGCGCTCCAGGACTTCCACTTCGAAGTCCGCCATCGAGCTGGGGCTGCCAACGCGAACGCCGATGGCCTCTCCCGGATCTGGACAGCTTATGCAGGTCTGTCAGGGGTCATTCCCCACCCTCCCCTAATCTCACCCCTACTTTCTACATGTCTTCGCAGGACCAGAACAACGCTTAGGGGGGGGGGATGTGACGAGCACTCCCAGAGGAATCAGCGTCGCCCTGGAAACCAAACCAAAACACCTGCACGTCCTCGTCACCGGCTGATCGGTCACAGCTGCTCCCCATCAGCCAGCACATTGAAAAGCAACACATGTTGCACTGAGAAGAGGTTCTCAACCAGAACGCAAAGCTGGACTAACCCCTCTCTCCTATCCCCACAGAAAGCAGCGAGTGACCGACAGCCCACACCCTTTGGAGCACGTCTGGACACCCACTTTCCCCTTGATTGGCACAGAGGAACACGGAGAGCACACGGGGAGCACCAACCAGCGGAAAGCAGATCAGGACACTTCACCAGGCACCCTTCACTTTTCAATAAACCCACCCTCCGGGGCTTTTGATTTCACGTACCTCTTGTCGAGTGGTTCTTCACCCCGTGACAATATATATATATATATATATATATATATATATATATTGTCACGGGAGGGGCACAAGACAGACACAGTGGGCGTGGCGTCAGGCCTCGGAGAGGCTTTTATTAACAGAAATCATAAAACACAGGGAATAAAAGTGGCCAAAGGGGGAAAGTGTCCAAAATAACAGGGGATCTGGTGTCCTCTTTGTGCTGCGGGTTTCGTGTGGGTCAGGCAGTGTTCATGGAGGAAGGGTCCAGGTAAGGGGCGGAGTCCGGCGGCCGCACGCGCTCCCCTCCTTGGTCCGGGGCGCGAGGGGCGGCGGCTTCCTCTAGCGGCCGCATCTCTCTCGTCGGCCGCGGCGCTGGTAGGGGATGGACGGCCCGGCATCCTGGCCCGTCGGCCGTGTAAACGGGTGCGGTTCTCCTCCGGATCGCGGGTCCGGCTGCTCACGTCTCTTGTGGCGCGGGAGTTCCTCAACGCACCCTTCCTGGACCCACGAGGACACCAGCGTGCATGCACGGGGAAGAGACCGGTCTCCTGAGGAGAGGCGCGTTGGGCTTTTAAACAGCGGCGGTAATGAGGCTCCACTTCCTTCAGGTGTGCCCCATCACACGCCGCCAGCCCTGACTCATCCAGCGCCCCTCCTCTCACACACCCACTCCAGTCGGGAGCCTGGTGAAGGGCGGCGATTTAGGACGGGGTGCCGGTGACAATCAGGGAGGAGGCAGCTGACTCGTCACATTCCCCCTCCCAAGCGACATCCCCGTCCCCAGGGCGCCACCCACACGGGAGTGCTACCATCCTCAACCAGACTCCAAACGGTCGGAGTGGGCAGGGATTCCTCTCCGGGTGGTCCTCCCTCTCGCAGCGCGCCGGAACAGGGACAGAGAAACCGGGTTTTAGTGACAGCCTCAACCAACCGCAGGGCAAAATGACGATAACAGAAGTCACTTACCCTTTTGTGGCTGGGAGGCTGTCCCCGGTTTTCCTCCGTCCCAGTCCGGGTTCTCATGAACGTTTGCAGGCGAGAGGGAGTGACGTCACCAGACGTTTCCCAACTGCGCTGTCTAGGCTCCGCCTTGCCCGCATTCTCCACCAGTGTCACGGGAGGAGCACAAGACAGACACAGTGGGCGTGGCGTCAGGCCTCGGAGAGGCTTTTATTAACAGAAATCATAAAACAAAGGGAATAAAAGTGGCCAAAAGGGGGAAAGTGTCCAAAATAACAGGGAATCTGGTGTCCTCGTTGTGCTGCGGGGTTCGTGTGGGTCGGGCAGTGTTCATGGAGGAAGGGTCCAGGTAAGGGGCGGAGTCCGGCGGCCGCACGCGCTCCCCTCCTTGGTCCGGGGCGCGAGGGGCGGCGGCTTCCTCTAGCGGCCGCATCTCTCTCGTCGGCCGCGGCGCTGGTAGGGGATGGACGGCCCGGCATCCTGGCCCGTCGGCCGTGTAAACGGGTGCGGTTCTCCTCCGGATCGCGGGTCCGGCTGCTCACGTCTCTTGTGGCGCGGGAGTTCCTCAACGCACCCTTCCTGGACCCACGAGGACACCAGCGTGCATGCACGGGGAAGAGACCGGTCTCCTGAGGAGAGGCGCGTTGGGCTTTTAAACAGCGGCGGTAATGAGGCTCCACTTCCTTCAGGTGTGCCCCATCACACGCCGCCAGCCCTGACTCATCCAGCGCCCCTCCTCTCACACACCCACTCCAGTCGGGAGCCTGGTGAAGGGCGGCGATTTAGGACGGGGTGCCGGTGACAATCAGGGAGGAGGCAGCTGACTCGTCACAATATATATATATATATATATATATATAAAATTTTGTGACATTAAAAAGCATAAACATGCATTTTGTGCTGTTTGATGTGGCTTCTATGAATATGGTTCCAATAGAACTTTTTAACTCGATGGCACTCCACTGTCCAACACAATAATCAAATGATAAATCAATGAGAGCAGTTTGGAGAATAGATTAATGGACAAATAATAGATAGCAAATGTATATAAATGTATTTTACATAAATATGTAAGAATTTATATATTTAAATAATTTAAAGTCATCCTGTCGGCCCTCTAGAATTTTTTTGAGGCCCCCTAGTTAGCCCTGGCCCCCAATTGAGAACCACTGTTATAGAAATGCTTAAATCTATAACTGGCTTATAACACACTGCTCTGGGTTCTGTATCCTTGTATTTATAGAAAAAAAAACTATTGATTGATATACATCTAAATTTATCAGCACAACTGTATGAATAAAGCATAACATCTATAACTGATTAATTTACGACTACAGAGGGCTAAGATGTCTATAGGTTAGGAGGCTAACTTTTAAAAAAAATGCCAGACCGGCAATTAGCATTCTTTTGTCTCCAGTGTGGATGTGGTTTAAGAGTCAGAGAGCCAATAGAAGAAATGTGGTGGAGATCTATGCAGCTGGAGGTTACAGTGTCTCAGTGAGAGCTGAAGGAAATGGACTCATTTAGAAGAAACTGTGTGTGCTGTAAAACCACTGGGCCTTGAGAACATTCAACCTCCCAACATGGGGGGCCACACACACACAACAACAGAATTTATTTTCACATTAATGTTAGCCACACTACAAACATCTCTCACACACAGGAATTACTAAAAGCAACTAAAACCCAACTAAATATTTCAACTTCGTTGTTTATGGAGGCTAAAGTGTTCTGCCTGTAAACAGTGGTTTGTCTTTCCAGCAAAACAGATATTCAAAGTGGTCAAAATCTAATTATGGCTAGGGTTGCTAAAAGCAATTGTCTGATGTTAAAAGTGACTTTACATGAAGAGATACCTATGTGGAAATCCTTACACAACCGCTCAGCACCACAATTCTCTGATTTAGCATTGGTTATTTAGAATACATATCAATACATATTTATACACAGACTAACCCAGTCCTCACACACACACACACACACACACACACACACAGTTAAGTCAAGTCGGGTTTGTGGATCATTTAGAATTGAATTGAGAATGCGTTTTAATTTGAGTTTGAATTGAGGACAGGATGTAGACTATAAAGCTGCTGAAATGAAATTAACTGTAATTCGAAGACATATACTTAATTTACTAGAATACATTAACGAGGGTTTTTATTTATTTATTTATTTTAGTAAACTGCAGTAAATTCAGCTTCCTGTAAATCTCTATTTAAATTAAAATGTAACTTCCTGTACCGAATTGTCCTGTACTGCATTTTCAAGCTACAAAGTGCAAACAGATCTCCACAAAGCCTTTTATGTCTCTCATTCTGTCTATGTCCTTCATTCTTTATACCATACATGGACAGGAATACACATTAAATACTCTAATGCGTTCGCGCGCACACACACACACACACACACACACACACACACACAAATCAGTCTATATTTGGTTCCGTCTTTAGTTCTGCTTGAGGTAGTGAAGGTCTTTCAAGCAGGCTGGTGGATTAAATGACCCTTTTCAGTCCCAGTAGGAGGTAAATATGTCTAGAGAGCACACCTTATGTGGAAAAACTTAATTCAGTGCAAGAGTGTATAATTGAAAACCTGGACTAAATTCAAATGACAAGGCTTTGGAAACTTGTCTAAATGAGCACTCTAGACTATAAAACGACATGCCATACTGCCAATTTAGGGCTGGGTACCAGTACCACTTAAGTGCCTGAGCGATCAATTTAAATTTTTGTCCTGGTTCTCTGAAATGGACGAAGCATGGGTATCACTAGGCTATTTTTAGCGGGGCTATAGCGATTAGCTCCATAAACTGTACACATATTTGTGATCGCCTCAGAGTCAATCCACTTTAAATTTAATATAAATGGAAAATGGCGGCAGACTTAGTTTCCACCCCTTCTTTCAGTGCTCTCTTAAATCCATAGACAGCGGCGGAGCAGCCAAGCGGAATCAAACAGAAACAGAGGACACAAGGTGTGTGTTTATCGGTAGATTGTTATAATATCTGTATCTGTGCAGTTCTTTGTTATAAATACAGTTTACAAAAGGTAACAGGGGAGCGATCGGTTTCACATCTACTGTAATGTTTGCTGCGTTCACTGCTCATCACACCACAGCTGTTTGCTGCAGCGAAAATCTAGCCCTTAACACATATGAATGCATACTTTATAAAACGATCACGTTGCCATTTTTTCATTTGAAAATGAAATTTTTAATATAAAACATACTACAGTGCATGTGGCATATACGGTCATTCACAAAATAGATTAAAGAGAGTGACAAGACAGTCAAGATAGTTGCTTCAGACCAGAACAGTTGTATATTTATTATTTTCACACTTTTTGCATCTTAACTACGCCTCAACAAAACTCTCTAGCTTACATTGGCTCCAATTCAAGTGTCACAGTAGGCTTGAATGAGTACCAGGCACTTGGTATGATTGTGGGGATGATTGTGAGACTCTGGATAAACAATTGCAGCCACTGAACCTCACTGACTGACTATCCAGGAAAGAAATCTTTATCAATACACATTTCTCAGCAATAGACCTCAGTTTCGGCAGAAAACAGGCTATATTTACTGTTTAGATGCAGTGGAGCCAACAAGGCCTGGAAACACAGAAAACAGCACATTTGACCAAATGTTTGAACATTGTTTGATGCTTTACCACATAGTAGGCTTGATGGGAGTGACTGGATTCATATTATGTAGCAAAATGGTCCGGAAATTACTGAGGAGCTTGTATAACAGAGGAATTTTGACTCAGTTTTTGGTCAACATTGTAGTAAAGAGTGAAGTTTTCACATCTGGAAGTAGCATTCTAGTGCCATATGTCCACAAGAATGTAAAACTGTAGATGTTTCTATAGCTGCAGGGCAAAGCACATGTTCCCTCAGGCAGTGAAATCATGCATTATTGCACAACACTCTATAGTAATAATTTTGGAAGTGACATCAGACTGTTGAGACCATCAGAAACAGATGATCAAAATGGTACAGTAGGATCTCAATGGGAACGGTGGCGTTCTGAGATGATTCAGAACCTAAACTACACTATTAATATAACACATTTCTTACAATTCCCAAACACACAGCTACCGATGAACATATGGACACCACTTGCTTCACCACAGAAAAACAAAGAGAGATGAAGAGCTCGAGCGCGTTCTTCTTGCACATAGATTTATGACAGCTGTGAAGAAGACAGTAAAACATTCTCTGTCTTTCATCCTCCATATCCCCCTGTAACCTGGGGTCTTTCGACCTCCGCCCCGAATCCTGACTTTTGGCATCACACAACCGTGTCTAAACTCTGAAGCCTGCCATGTGGAGTGTCTGGAAGAAATACGGCTAAGTGAGAGATAAAGAAAAAGAAGCTAGAGGGAGAGTTTGGAGACCAATGTGTAGACTTAAATTGTCAATTAAATGACAGACCAGTAAAGTATAATAATGAATGCATGTGACTTAGCTTATGTCTTCTTCTGAAGCATTCAAGGACTTTGTTTAAGGATCCAAACCAAAAATCTAAGCCGTTCTAATAAATCATTCTAAGTCAGGTCTCACAATGATTCAATGCAGTCTAAATGTTTTGTTTCCAATCAAGACATTATAATTCTCTGTTCAGTTTATTTAGTGATCACAGAAAACTGGAGGGGGAAACTATAGTGAATAAATTACCATTCACCCTGTTACTCACAAGTTGTTATATGGCTTCAGAAGATTTCCGGGTGATTAATACTGTTTACAAAAGTATGATGAGGAAAAAAAGCAACCATGCAAGATATTAGCAATGCACTAACAATGTTTTAGCAAAGCACTGAGCTACTTGAGCTGAAATGACTAAAAACACTTTGTAAAAGCACTGATAATGGGACATGGCTTTCTTATGAATCACGAGGAATGAGGCAAACAAACGTAGAGCTGCGTATGAGAGCAGCGAGGTTTGGAGAAGGACCGACTCTTGTGTTTGCGTGAGTGCGATGACAATGAGATGAGAAGCAGATGTTTGTAGACGCAAGTTGGAGAAACGTGGCGCCCATAGCCACCAGACTTCACAAATCGCACTCTGACGTACAGAATATCCTGCAGACAGCATCATAAAGCCGTCGGATGATGTTCTCCTCTGTTGATAAGTGCAGCTGTTAACAGTGACAAATGCCGTAAAGGTCAAGTTCACAATTCAAGCTCCAAGTTTGTTGTTTACTGGAAACGACTCTGATCATGCACTTTCAAGATCAGGGTCTGCAATACATCTAAATATTCAAGCAAATATTTTACTTGTGTGGTCTTAAGCTTTTGCAACCATTGTCATGTATTATGAAAATCTATTTAATAGCATGAGATCCAATAATGTGATTCTGAGCCACGCCCAAGAGTCTGAGGCACCACACTGATGGAACTATCACAATATCTAGTAAAATAAATCAATTTATCTGAACTGAAATCTGACCCTGACCTCTAATTTCTACTAACTAACTAACTTCGAGAAGCTACTAAACAAGACTGGAAAGGTTTAGCAGTGTTTAATAGTATCACGCACACCCAAAGTGCCAATCAACCCTCATTTCAGTTGAATGAGTTAATTTTGGAAAAAATATTACAAAGTTGAAATCAAAATGTAATATCATCAGGACTGAGAATAGAATTGAGATTGCTTTCAAAATTCTAATTCAATTCCTGAATTTGAATTAAATGTAAATGAAGGTAGCACAATAAAACCAATGTTATTAACGTTAATTAAAACTAAAACTTTCTTGGGCAATTGAAATAAAAGCAAAATAGAAGCAAAAATAAAAGCAAAATAGAAATAGAAAAAAAATATATAAAAGTGACAGAAGCACGTAAATTTACAAAAACAAATTAAAACAGAAAATCTTAAAATAAAGGTTAATTCAAATGATTAATAAATACAATAATAGTATATTAAAACTACTAAAATAACACTGATAGGAGCTACAAGTTAAATTGCATTTAAGGAAGTACATTTAAAGGATACATACCAGTCAGGATCAAATATTTTTTTACAAAAATCAGCCAAGAAAGTATCCATTTGGCATCTGCAGTGGCTATTTTCTACTTCCTCTATAATTTGGGATGTACTCTTCCCAGTATTAACACTGATAGTATTACTCATACTACAGTAGTAGTACTCATTTAAATGCTTGTAGTATTTAGGATGTATTATTGAATTAGGATGTGGTCAGTGACTTACACCTTCGTGCACATCTGGTAACTGGTCAACAAACTTCAGAGTTTAATAGTGAACAATGCTGGATGATTCAGCAATTTCATTGCTTTGTGACCAATACCATATGTAGCAATCTTTAATGAATCTGCACTACACACTCATAAGCTTTCAAATAATCACCAGGAATGATGGGATGGTTTTGGTCCAGTGGGACTACAGTTCTTGTAAACTGATCTGATGTTACTGATCCGTTTCATCCATCATCTTACTCAATAAAATTAACACCAGAAACGAAACCTTACTGAAAATGGTTTGACAGATAATTTAGCTGCTCTGCAGCTATTTCCATTCAAATGCCATGTGTTTGATTTATTCCTGTCGAAATCCAGCCAGAACAATGAGATCAACTTTGGCCAGCTTGAACCATACAGAGAAAGAGAGCGAAATGGAGAATAATCTGTAAAACATCAGTGAGTCACTTGCTGAAATCCAGATTGATAGCTCTTCACTGAACCATTACATCAGTTGGATGGTGTTGTAGAGACAACAGGGATTCACAGGAAACAAAACACGCATTGGTTCTCACAGTGTCTTAAGTAGACATGACAAGATAAAATGACGTGTGCTAAAAGCTCTCATATCATTTTTCCCCTAGCCAACAACAGATCAATGCATGCATGCTAAAACCTTTACATATTTGGCCGTTCATTTTGAGAAAGTAAACACATTGAGACACAATCTGATGCCAGTGTGGGAGAGTGAGCTTGTAAATCACAGGTTTTAGCTTTATCTAAGTGAGAAACTAAACCTAATCAGACATTTCAGACAAAAAGTGCACAGCACATTACTTATAATAGATTCTAAGGGTATCAATCATCAGTCTGTTTGGCCAAAAGGCAATATAAACACTTGAGGTAATGA